>NW_012119487.1:2719285-2719899 GCF_000951035.1 Colobus angolensis palliatus | reverse complement strand
GGGAAAAAGCAGGGCAGAAAAGCTGGAAATTCAAAAAATAAGAGCGCATCTCCCCCTCCAAAGGAACACAGCTCATCGCCAGCAACGGATCAAAGTTGGACGGAGAATGACTTTGACGAGTTGAGAGAAGACGGCTTCAGTCCATCGAACTTCTCAGAGCTAAAGGAGGAATTATGTACCCAGCACAAAGAAACTAAAAATCTTGAAAAAACAATGGAAGAATGGATAACTAGAATAATCAGTGCAGAGAAGGCCATAAACGAACTGACAGAGAGAAAAACCATGACACGAGAAATACGTGACAAATGCACAAGCTTCAGTAACCGACTCAATCAACTGGAAGAAAGAGTATCAGCGATTTAGGATCAAATGAATGAAATGAAGCGAGAACAGATGTCTAAAGAAAAAAGAGGAAAAAGAAATGAACAAAGCCTTCAAGAAGTAAGAGATTATGTGAAAAGGCCAAATCTATGTATGACTGGGGTGCCTGAAAGTGAGGGGGAAAATGGAACCAAATCAGAAAACACTCTTCAGGATATCATCCAGGAGAACTTCCCCAACCTAGTAAGGCAGGCCAACATTCAAATTCAGGAAATACAGAGAATGCCACAAAG
>NW_012119487.1:2706897-2714760 GCF_000951035.1 Colobus angolensis palliatus | reverse complement strand
CAGCCATAAAAAAAGGATGAGTTTGTGTCCTTTGTAGGGACATGGATGCAGCTGGAAACCATCATTCTCAGCAAACTATCGGAAGAACAGAAAACCAAACACCACATGTTCTCACTCATAGGTGGGAATTGAACAATGAGATCACTTAGACTCAGGAAGGGGAACATCACACACCGGGGCTTATTATGGGGTGGGGGGAGAGGGGAGAGATGGCATTGGAAGTTATACCTGATGTAAATGACTAGTTGATGGGTGGAGCACACCAACATGGCACAGGTATACATATGTAACAAACCTGCACATTGTGCACATCTACCCTAGAACTTAAAGTATAATAACAATAATAATTTTCAAAAATAAATAAATAAAATTATACATCAAAAAAAAAAAAACCAGAAATAGAAATCATTCTACCATAAAGACACATGCACTCAAATGTTCATTGCAGCACTATTCACAATACCAAAGACATGGAATCAACCTATATGTCTGTCAATGAAAAGAAAATATGGTACATATACACCATGGAATACTATGCAGTCATAAAAAAGAACGAGATCATCTTTTGCGGGAACATGGATAGAGCTGGAGGCTATTATCCTGAGCAAACTAATGCAAGAACAGAAAACCAAATACCGTATGTTCTCACTTATCAGTGGGAGCTAAATGTAATAACTTATGAACACAAAGACTGAAACAAGAGACACTGGGGTCTACTTGAGGGTGAAGCATGGGAGGAGGGAGATGAGCAAAAACGATAACTATTGGGTACTGGGCTTAATAGCTGGGTGATGAAATAATCTGTAAACAAACCCCTGTGACATGAGTTTACCTATGTAACAAATCTTCATATGTTCCCCCAAACCTAAAATAGACATTTAAATGAAAACAGACAAAGTTATTACAAAAAAGGAAAACTAAAGAAAAATATCCACTCAGTAACATAGATGCAGAAATCCTCAACTAAATATGAGCAAATCAAACCCAAATATACATAAAAAGAATTATACATCATAACCAAGTAAGATTTATTCCAGGTATGATAGGATGGTTCAACATTTGAAAATCAATTAATTTAATCCTTCATATCAACATATTAAAGAATAAAATATCACATGATCATATCGATAGATGCAGAAGAAAAGCATTTGACAACAACCGTCATGATAAAAACTCTCAGCAAACTAGGAATAGAAGGGAACTTCTTCAACTCGATAATGAACATCTATGAAAAAACTATAGAGCTAACATCATACTTAATGGTGAGACACTAGATGCTGTACCATAAGATCAGGAACAGGGCAACCATGTCCCCTGTCACAACTCCCATTCAATGTCATACTGGAAATTCTAGCTGATGCCATAAGTCAAGAAAAGGAAATAAGAGACATACAGATCAGAAAGGAAAAATAAAACTTTCTTGGTTTGAAGGTGACATAATTGTGTATGCAGAAATTCTGAACAATTGTTCAAAAGTCTTTTAGAACTAATAAGTAATTAAAGCAAGGTTATAACATTCAAGATGAATATACAAGTCAATTGCCTTCCTACATACCAGCAATGACTAATTTGATTTGAAATTAAAAATGCAACATCATTGATATGGTTTAGATGTTTGTTCTCTCCAAATCTCATGTTAAAACGTGATTCCCAATATTGGAGGTGGGGCCTAATGGGAGGTGATTTGATTATGGGGATGGAACCCTCATGAATGGCTTAGCACTATCCTTTTGGTGATAAATGAGTTCTTGCTCAGTTAGACTATGTGAAATCTGTTTGTTTAAAGGAGTATGGAACCTTCCCCTTCTCTCTTTCTTGCTCCCTCTCTCAACATGTCACATCACCTGCTCCCCTTTCACCTTCTGCCAGGCTAGTAAGCTTCCTGAGGCCCTCACCAGAAGCAGACGCTGGAGCCACACTTGTACAGCCTGCAGAACTGTGAATCAATTAAATCTCTTTTCTTAGTAAGTTACCTAGTCTCAGGTATTTCTTTGTAGTGACACAAAAATGTGCTAATATAGTCATCTACATTAGCATCCAAAAAATAAATATGTAAATACTTAGATATGCTTCTACTAACATTTGAAAAAGATCCATATGAGGAAAATGAAACTCTAGTGAAATAAATCAAAGAAGACCTCAAAAAATGGTGTGAAATTCCATGTTCATGAATACGAAGACTCAATTATATTAACATGTCTATTTTCCTCAACTTGATCTATAGATTAAATGCAATCCCAATTAAAATAATAGCAAGTTATCTTGTAGACATTAACGAACTGCTTCTAAAACTTGCACAGAAAAGTAAAAGACTCAGCATAGCCAATATAACACTGAAGAAGAAGAATCAGAGACTGACACTACTCAAATTCAAGGTTTACCATAAAGGTATAGTAACAAAGAGAGTATGGTATTGGTGAAAAACTAGGCAAACAGATCAACGGAACAATACAGTGAGCCCAGAAACCACACAAATCTAGTTAACTGATCTTGGACAAAGGGAAAAAGGCAATTCAATAGAGAAAGGATAGTCTTTTCAACAAAGGGTACTGAAAGAACTATAAATCTACACGAAAAAGAACTACATGTACACACTGACCTCACACTTTTTACAAAAATTAATTCAAAATGCATCACAGACTTAGACACAAAACACAAAATTATAAAATTCTTAGAAAATAACATAGGAGAAAATCTAGGGGAACTTGGATTTGGTGAAGAGTTTTAAAGTATAACATCAAAATCACAATCCATGAAGAAAAAAATAACTTGGGCCTCCTTAAATTAAAAAACTTGACAATGCCAAATAGAGGTAAAGATGCGAAGGAACAGGAACTCACATTCATTTCTGGAAGGAATGCAAAATGACGCAGCCACCTGTAAAGACAATTTGGTAGTTTCTTACAAAACTAAACCTAGTCTTACCATATGATGCAGCAATCATATATAATCCTATTCACCCAAATGAGTTTAAAACATGTTCACACAAACACATGCATATAAATGTTTAGAGTAGCTTTTTTCATAATTGCCAAAAAACTGCAAACAGCCAAGATGTCCCCCTATGGGTGAATGGGTAAACAAACTGTGGTACAACTAGACAATGGAATATTATTTAGCAATAAAAAGAAATAGTGACAAGAGGGACAGATTTTTAAACAAGAAGAAACTTCCACCCTGTGGTCTAGTGGTTAGGATTTGGTGCTTTCACCACCACAGCCTAGGTTCAATTCCTGGTTAGAAAGCCAGTCCCATTTGTCAAAAATCCAGGCAAGGTGGTGCAAACCTGTATTCCCAGCTACTCAGGAGGCTGAAGCAGGAAAACCACCTGAGCTCAAGGAAAAGAAATCTGGAGACGTTAATCTTACCCCTAATAATTCTGCTACCTGAGATGTCATTTAGCCATCCTGGCCTCAGTTTTCTTGCTTGTGAAATAGGAGTAATATCAGAATTGCCAAGAAAAATTGATGGATTTTCAAAGTATATAAATACACAAAATAAACGAAATTTCTGGAAAGCAAATAAATTTGTCAATTTAATCACATATTACACACACACACACACACACACACACACACACTTTTGGAATTCAAGGCATTTTTTTTATTGAGTTTTGTTCTTAGTAGACATATATAGTGGGTTTGGGGTTTATATTAATTGTCTTTACCTTTTCATTGCTTACTTTATACTATTTGAATAAAGTTAAAGGTGACCTAAAGCATGAGTATTTCTCTAAACCTGCAAATAAAGGAACTGAGAAACCAGGATAAAGAATCATTCCTGATATAAAGAAACAGGAGAAGTGGAGAGCAACAGGATATTCAGAGAAATAGGAAATCTCATATGATCTGAGTTTTCTTCTGTGGAAAGAAGAAAAATAGGAAAGGTGAAAAAATGGTGTTCTCAAAATTTCTAACAATGCAAACCATCTTTGAGGGACAAGATGGAGAAGAACCTTAAAATGAGGAGGCACAAGGGCCACGCAACCCCACCTCCATGCATCTGCTGTCACATATTAAGGACCCCTGAGCTGGGAACCAAGCACTGAGGACAAAGAAAAACAAAAATAAAGCTACTATCCATTCTCAAGAAAATATAGTCTCATTCAATAGATCAGGTCTATACACAGAAAAATAATTTTTAAAAGTAAAAGATGAACCATGTTTGGAAAGAACAGCACTTACTACCGGGGGGGAAGAAAAGAAGGGTATAGGCAGGCAGAGGCGATGAAGATCTTCACTGTAACTGTAATTTCTATTTTAAAGAATCTGATGCAAGTATATGATAATGCTAAAATTATATTAAAATGGGTGTTATTTCTATTCTCTATATACGTATTAAAATATTTTATAGTAAAAATTAATTTTAAAATAAACCAAAAGAGAGAAAAATGAATATCATACGGCTGATACAAAGCGTAAGTGGTGTGAAAATTCTGAGAGTGGTCACTCTGGGCTGCTGTTGGGGAAAGGCAGATGGAAGAGACTCTCATGCAAAAAAAAAGGGGAGGAAAATAAAACCTTCCCAAACCTACGACTGAGCCTTGGAACAAGCAGTGACATAAAGTTGTGAGGTTCCCTCTAGGGAGGTCTTCTGACAAGAGGCAGGCAGAATAAGAAGAGAACAAATCATGTGCAAAGATATTTCCTTTCCACATTAAGGTGACTTGGCCATGGAGAGTAGCTTCTCAGAGAGGACAACCTGGATGGTGATGTTTTCAGAGCTTAGAGACACAAACCCTGCATAGCTAGGGTTCACAACCCATGATCCACGAACAACGTTCAAGATGGGAGAGTCTTCGGAAATCAATCTGTGAATGTGTGCAATAGCCTGAGAAAAACATCCATAACCCCTACGATGCTCTTAAATGTTTACAGAACTTCCACAAGTTAAAGAACCACTGGTAGAGATGAAAAATACTTCCAGGCTGGCAAAGGATGCTCTCAAAACCTTTTATTACCAATTGATTCTTATTCCTTCAGTGGGAGGGGGTTGACTATCAACAGAGGGTGAGAAGTCCGTTGAAGAAGCAAGAAGTAGCAGCCTTTGTATGAAGAGAGGCAGATGCCTGGATTCTGGACCTCTCAAAAATAACCAAAACTTTGCTCTAAATCCATGTCATCTTCAAAACGGGGTGAGGGAGGGCTTTGTCCTTCTAAATTATTTCCCCTTTTATATTATGTCTCTTCTATATTATTTAACCTGCGGTTGGTACTACCTTAAGGTGGTCAGGAGAATGGAAACTGTATTTCATCATTACAAAGTTAAAAAAACAGCAACTGACACAGGGTTAACAACCAAGTCCACATTCCCAAACCCTTGTTCAGCTCTCTAGGTCATGTTGCCTTTCTGGGTTATATCTCCACATTTCTTGGAATTTGTAACCGACGTTTAAATTAACTTTTAAGCACTCTGCACTTTGAGGTAAAGTTGGTTGGTCATAAGCAAAAATAACTTCAAAGTCTGAAGTCCTCACTCCTTTCCAGTCCCTAAGCACCCAAAAGATGTTCTGTCATCCCCCAAACTCTGGAATGTCTTCCCAGGAAGTGAGTTAAAATGACATTTCTTCTTATTCCCATTTTTATTGTAATTACTGATTAACAATGTTTGGTTTCTTGCTTTTCACATTTTTGCTTTCTTGCCTTGCAAATGAGTTTTATCATGCAGGCGACCAATTATAAAACAATGTAAAATATAACAACTGTTCATAATATGACTGCTTGGAATTAAAAAACAATTTTTATTTGAGGATGAGCCAAATTCGTCAGACAAAAAAGTCAAAATGTGGCTCCTAAGACATTTCTCCAGGATTGTTATGATAGTGGAACTAATCAATAAACCCTTCTATATTATTTTATTCCCAGTTTCAAAACCAGCTATGAAATAAACTTAGTTGACTTAATTAGATTATTCAGCAGTTGTTCTTATCCAGCTACGAAGCAGTGTTTGCAATACATTTACAATATAACTTCACAAAATGGATAAACAATTACAAAAGTCTAGAAAAATGATTCTTAAGTGCACAAACACATTAAAAATCTTCTGTTTAGGCCAGGTTGCTATATAATTCTGAGTAGAGTATGACCTTGCTTCCCTCAGAGACTCTTTGGAATTTGGCTCTGATTTCAGCGTTTCCTCTGCCAAGCATATAGAATGAATTAGGTGAAGCTCTGTTACAAATGCACCCCACCCACAATGGTTTCCAATAGAGAGCTAAATGTTTTAAACCCACAGTTCAACTTAAACGTAAAAATTGTTCTGCTTTCAAAATTGAGTTTCACTTCCCTTTGTCTTGTGCTCACCCCTTTTTCTCTGCATTCCAATTCTACTCCCCAGTGAGAGAATAAAATTGGAACAAATGTAAACAGGAAACCTAAAGTAAACAGTCTAAATGCATATTTCTAGTCTTTAGTTTCAGGTAGTCACACGCTGAAGGGGCCTCTTTCAATCTCATTGCTGATGCGAATAAAGGAGGCATTAGGAGCTTCCCTCGATTCCATCTTAGCTTTAGCACCCAGAGCCCGTCAAAGCCCATTGAGGCAAAGAGCAGAACCTACTTATCTGCAGGACCCAGCACAATCGCTGAGTGAGAGGAGTTGCACCTACGTGTTGACTAAGCTTTCCAGCCTCCCCTTTTTTTAAAAAAATCACTTTACTTCTATTCCAGATGTTCGATGCTCTCTTAGTGTTCTAATTCTCAGCTGTTACAAAGAGAGCATCTCACGGATTAATTTATTATACGGTATAGGGTGTGCGAAGGAAAGAACACGGGCTTGCTGGCAGACCAACTGGGGGATCAAATGTCAGCTACACAGTTCATTCACTCAAGAGGGTGAAGGAAAGTGATGAGCTTCTCTAATATTTGGATTCTACATTTGTAAAACCCAAAACCCAAGTCTGCAATAAGAATGCACATATCAAGTCCATGGGTCAGATTCCATACTTAATAAATTCTAAGATGACTCTCCTTTCCCACTCTTGGGCTTACACAACCCAGAAGTGTTTGTCTTTTAAAGCAGACAATATGAAAAGAGCAACATTTATCAGAAACAATACATTTCTTAAAAAGGCATGTTAGGCCCTGAGCACCTAGCCTGGGGGCATATTCTGGGATATCGTCATACCCTCCAGATTGTGCTGCTCATTACTGTGTTGAGGGTCATGGTTTAGAAGGGAGAATACAATTTCTCAATTTCTAAAAAAAATTAATTTCAAATCCCTACTTTTTAATCACCAACTTCCCAACTGCAGAAAAACTGCTGTGCCTCTGTAGATGGGTTTTATTTTGTGTAGTGGGTATGTCTTATAAGAACTGTGCAATTTAAATGGTGGTAAATGTAATGATATTTTCCATGTTTATTTTGTGACAATTTTCTTTGCTTGTTTAATAATTCGGGTTGTCTGATGCTATATTCAGACTACATATCTAAATCCTCCATCAGTGTATCTGGGATTGTCTGAGTTCTTAGCAGGTTTTAATGTCATTTAATGGGAAGATTTAGAAAACACTGTAAACAATGGATATAGAGATGCAACAATTAACCTAATGAACTTCACAACTTGTGAGGTGAGCAGGATAGGGATCCTAAGGCTATTTTACAGAAAGAAAATTGAGATAAAGCAACTAATCCAAGGTCAAACTATTACTTGAGTGCAACTGAGCCAAGAACACAGATTTTGCTATTATTGTTATGATTGCTGTTGTTTTGAGTACTAGCATATTAATTTCTATTACACTGCTGAGTCTCTAGCAAAAAAAAAAACAACTTTGAAGCCAGGTGCATTGGCTCACGCCTGTAATCCTAGCACTTTGGGAGGCCGAGGCAGGAGGAATACTTGAGCCCAGGAGTTCAAGATCAGCCT
>NW_012119487.1:2615238-2706817 GCF_000951035.1 Colobus angolensis palliatus | reverse complement strand
ATAGTGGTGCAACCCTGTAGTCCTAGCTACTTCGGAGGCTGAGGTGGGAGCATTGCTTGGGCCCAGAAGGTGGAGGCTGCAGTGAGCCATGATTGTGCCACTGCACTCCAGCCTGGGTGACAGGGTGAGACCCTATCTTAAAAAAAAAAAAAAAAAAGTTTGAATGTATTTACCAAAATAATTGGCAATAATTTTAAGCAACTAACATGTTTTATCATCTGCCAGACCAAGCACATTCATTACTTTAAAAAATCCATAATGTTTCACTGTATTTTGGGTTTTGAAACCCAGAATCACTGTATTTTCCTTAAACTGGTACACAAATAATTCTCAGTATTTATTTGCCAAGTCTTCACTTATGACATCAAAATTTAATTTGTGTTAACTTAAAAAAACTTTGTATGATATAAAATATTTTCAATATCATATCATATCCATAAAGTGTGTAAAATCAATACATTGAACTTTCTCAGAAATTATTTGTGTTTGAAACCAAAACTGGCTAAATAAAATATATCTCTATTGGGTAGTATGTGGAGACAATATGGAGAATAACAGGCATGATCTAGAGATGGCGCTGTATGTGCATATCTATATTAATACTGAAACAGGTGATCTTCTCATCCCCTTTCCCTCTCCAGGGCCATCACTTCACACTAACCTTTTGGCATCTGGGACAGGACAATGCCTTTCCCTACCTAGCTCCCTTTGGTTAAAAAGTTTCCTTTTTACCACTTTTTGGTAAATGAACTAAGAATTTTTTTTGATAGAAACTATATTCAGTTGTCATGATTATTAAAATTGGACTTTAAATAATTACCTGCACAATTGGAATGATACTACATTATCAATACTTACTCTTAAAATAAAGCGCTGATACTATTCTCATATTGAAGTCACCAACTGCAGGAAAACTGACGACTGGGGTCCTTAAGCCTTCCTGCAATGGTATAAAAGATTGGGTATTCAAATTTTTCTACTTTTGTTTTCTCTCTTTGAAAAAAACCAGAAACCCAATCTTAGGACTCTGTGCCTAATGAGGCCCAGAATTTGATTTTTCAGGCAGAGTCTCTGAGGACTATGCAGGCAGAGGGAGGGACACGCAGGGCAGAAGGGCTCTCTGTGCTCCACTTTAGTGAGTACCTCTGAGCAGGTTCATTGCAATTTGTTTCATCTTTATTTTTGTTCTTACACAGAGTAGGAGAAAAGCAAGTCTGTGGAGGAAATTTTATTGAAATGAGTGGATTTATTGCTGGATTTGGTCATCTTGTTTTTGAGGAAATATTTACATTTAAGGGAAAAGGTGTGTTTTATTACTTCACCTCTAGTACCATTTAAGGTATGTAATGATGGTTAGACATCAACCTGCAAAATATTTCTTCAGAGCACCCATGTCCTCTAGCTTCTCATATCCCAGTGATGCCAGATCCTAAATTAATTTCATGCACACAAGCTCAACATTATCGTCTCCATTTTTATGCTTTATCTAGTGAGTCAGGCATCTTAGAGACATCGTTTTTTTTGTTTTCCCTATATCCCCTAACTGATCTGGGACAGACTGCTAAAACAAAACAAAACAAAATCTATAAAATGCCCTCACATTTTTTCTTGACCAGACTTCACTTCCCAGCTTAATGACCTTCACACTACAGTAATGTTGCCTATTTCTAATAGTAAAAAGTTCCAGTTCATTATAACCAAAAACTCAAAGAAATCAACCACCAGTCTTGAAGCCCCTTACATACTATCTTTAAATGGAGTTCATAAAGTTGTGGCAACACCCACCAAAAACAGACATGAGGCAGATTGATTCATCAGCACCTAATGAGTTAATTAAGAAACAAAGATATAAGAACACACAGAATTATGACCAGCCTGGCCTTGCTTATTCAGTTTTAGTCAGAGACCACAACTTCTTTTAAATAACCCCAGTTTATTTTCGAGAAAAAAAAAAAAAAAATCCTGTCTTCAGACAGGATATGGGGGAGGAGTTAAGGGGTGATGTTTTACACATGCACATCTGGATACAGTCCAATTATTTCCCTTAAACATTCCCCCAGTTGTTTTCATTTTGCTCCATGCTTTGGCATTCATAAATTTGTGAGATTAATTGTGTGTCAGCAGTCTGCAGGCCTGGAGCTGGGCACCACTTTAGTAGCAATACGGCTACAAAACAACTCTGTAGAGAAATACGTTCATATATTTAAAAAGGAAAGCATAGTCACATAGTTCATTTCTGTTTAATATCAGGCATTGACATTATACATAAAGAAGTTAGTGTAATCTTTCAGGGAATTGCCCTAATAGCAAGATACATACATACACACACACACACATACACACACACACACATATATATATATCCACGCCTACTAGAAATGTGTGTGTGTGTGTGTGTGTGTGTGTGTGTGTGTGTAAACTCAACTGTTTTGAAGCATAAGAAAGGATTCATCACGAGGAAAAATGGAGAGTTCAGGGCTGGGCATTTGTGTTCCTTGTTTTCGTCTGATCATTTTGAAGGGCGTGTCAACAGATTGCATTTCTTGTCTTGGAAATGCACTAACAATTAAAATCACGTTTGCCCAAAAGAACCAACTTATCTTAGAGATAGTGGAGAAGCATCTTTGTTTTAAAAGATGTTTTGTGAAGTCTCCTATGCTTTCGAAATTACTATATGAAAAGTGAAACTAGAAGCTTTCTGCCCTGATGTGTAGGCCTCACAGTCCAGATTATGAGCTCAGCTAAGGAAGAGCTGTGTTCCCCAGAGCCCAGCGGAGTGGCGGCACTCAGTAAGTGCTCCGTACTTGCCAGTTGACAACAAAAGAACTATCATTTAAATGTTGGTAAACAGATACTTATTCTTGTTTAATGTTTTCTTGCATTATATCCATGACTAGGAAATAAACCTATTAGATATTGTGACATTTTTCACAAGTAAAATGCCACAGGCCAAAGTAAGTTAATAGGTAGGGCAAATCTTCATGCATATACATAACGGAGCAGAGTGTTCCAGATTAAAGTTCTGAGATTTGCAACATCACTATTGGGAGGAAACTGGCAGCTTCTCCTCTAACCCTCTACAAAAACAGAAACATACAGCTATTGGAAACATGTTGAGCATTCCGCTGGAAAATAATTAGGCTTCAAATAAATCATATGCTATTCCTGCAATAAAAGAAGGAAACTTGATGATCTTCTGTTTTCCCTCAAGTATGCTATACATTGAGAAGTTTTACCTAAATCAAACTGTAACCTAGCAGTAAGCTCTTAATTATATAAGAAATGAAATGCATTACAGATATTACAGTGAATCAATTTGTCTTTAGACTATTTATCTATCAGAATATTTTCTATGCCAATATATTTGAAGGCTACTGAGAAAATCACACACTGTTCTTTGGCTTTAGTTTCCTTGTGAGTAAAATGAGGTGCGTAATCTCAGCCCTATCTACAATACAGGGTAAAAGTCAGGATCTAATGAGTGAAACAAAGAATGACAAAACGATTGGTAAACCATAAAGAACAAAAAAATGTTGGTTATGCGGTAAACATACAAACCCTCTTACTCACGGTTCTGTATTGAAAAACCAAAATACATAGGATCTTATTCTTTAAATAAGTTAATGTACTGATCTTGAGACCCAATTGAATCAAGATAGCATATCCACATAGACTAGATTTGTTCCTACAGGGCAAACTGCCATTCATTTATGCTAAACTACAAGAGCAGCCACGTAACAGAAGGCAATGTTGCTTCAAAAACAATGCAAATTTGACTCAGAGCTCAGAGACATGGTATGATGTAACATATTTACAAATACAATTATGCTTTATTGAAGCAAATTGATTTTCACCACCTGAGCTTATTATCGACTAATGGTAGGGTTCTAGTTGTCAAATCCCTGCTATGTACGCCATGGGCAAAAAGTTAATTAACCTCTCAGAGCCTTAGTTTTTTAATACATACAAAAGTAGTAACACCTGCCCTAATGAAGTTATTGTGAAGATTAAAATGTGAGATATGAAGAAGTGCTTTTACAGAGTAGTCACCCAGTAGTTATTGGTGATATCTAAAAATTATTGAATCCGTATTCCCAAAACTATACTGGAAAATAAGTCCAGAACTAAATAAGGCCACAAATAATCCAAGCACAAATGATCAAGCATAGCATCATTAAAATATACACACATATTTATAATATTGCCTGTATACATGTTTCTTAGAAAGTCCATGTAAGTTATACAGAAGCTGAAATAAACCATAGCAAAAAAAAATCTTCTCCCCTCTTCTCAATGACATCTTGAATTTAGCAGTTGTAATTTTATTTTAGTAGAATAATACTTCTATTAAATCACTTTCATACTGATAATTATAATTAATACTTATATAATCCTTTACCTTTTCAAAGCATGTTCATACCAATTATTTTCTTCCGGTTTCCAAACAACACTATGAAAATATAATCTTGAATTTAATACCAATTAAATACTAGTGGGAGTAACAAACTTTGTCAAAACTAAGACGCAACAAGAGTACTCAGAAAAGTTTTGCGACACAACCAATGGACAAATTCCACTTCATTACATGTAGATCAAAGTCTGCAAATGACAATCAGTCACCACAAGTAATAAACAAAAAATTCTGGATTCTAGTCCAGGCAGGGGAATGCTTTTCATGAATGCAAAATTAGAGGTGACACTCTGAAAGTAGACTCCACAAACCAACTAGTTCAGCATTCTGTTCCAAGTCCAGTTTCATTCAAAGTACACACAGATAACTACTATCACCGCCCTGGCTTTAGAGCATTAGCTCATCCAGCAGTTCAAAGCATTCCTTATATTTTAGACTAGAGGAGGATCACCATTTTTGTTCTATTTTATGGACTGAGACATAAAGTGATATAAACATGCCCATGGAGCTGGAATAAGACTTATTCTATTTCATCTCCATAAGGTGACCCCTTAACCCCTGCAATCTAGCTTCTGTCTTTACCATTGTATTGACAATGAAGTCCTAAAGATCACTGATGATCAACTAATAATCAAACCCAGTGACTTACTCTTTCTTCCTTTCACTGATATCTCTGCAATATCAGCTTGAAACTGAGTAAACCAGGGTCCATTCTCTGTCTGTCTCTGTATCTTTCTCTCTCTGTTTTGCTCTCTTGCTCTCTCACTCTCTTGCACACCCTTTCTCTCTGTCTCTCTCCCTCTATTCATCATCACGGCACTATCTTACTACCTTGCTTCTTTAACTGCTTCATTTATGTTCATTCCTATCCCTTCCTTACTTGTGGATCAACCTCCTACTCCTCTCTCCAGTCATCTTCACTTCATATACATATAAAATTTACTGCTGTACTCTCAGAATTATACAAACTCAAGTACATAATAAATACTCAATAAATATTTTTAAATAAATGAATAAATTACTCCCAATGGAAAAATCAATCTCTGGATACTTTCTTAAGATTTAGGTTTATTTTTTAACACCAGTGTGTTGGAGGGATTGGAATTGGATTTTTTTTCTTATTACAGCCATGTGCCACATAACAACGTTTCAGTTGATAAGAGACCACACCTTCAATGACAGTGGTCTTATAAGATTATATGACAGCATTTTTACTGTAACTTTTCCTCTGTTTAGATATGTTTAGAAACACTAATACTTAGCACAGTGTTACAATTGCCTACACTATCCAGTACAGAAACAGGCTTTACAGGTTCATCATCTAGGAACAAAACAAATAGCCTAGACGTGTAGTGGGCTATATCATCTAGGTTTGTGTAAGTACACGCTATGATGTTTGCACAGCAAAGACAGCACCTGATAACACAATTCTTAGAATATATTTCTATCGTTAAGCACTGTATGACTGTATATTCATTGGGCACATTAAGGGGGAAAATCCCTATAAAATGAAGTATAGTATTTACCACAGGACAATACTGAGGATGCGAATGACCTTTAGGAACATCCAACAGAGACATTTCTTTCAGATTGTGTTTGTCTTATGGATACCAAAACCACATCACTGTTAGCATTTCATCTGGGTTGGCTGTAAGTCCACTCAGAGCCAAAGTGCTTTATAACACACAGTTAGGTATCTTTTAACATTACTTCCCCTACTCCTATCCTCTCACCCCTAACTCTTACTCTCATCCCCCAATTTTATCTCTTAGTTATCTTACATTTCTAAGCCCCACAAGGCAGGTAATAAAGTCCTTTATCCTAAACTTGCTTTCTCAACATTTTCACTTACCCAACTTGGTTTTAGAAAGTACAGTAGTGCCCCCACTTCCCCTTATGTGTGGGGGACACATTCCAAGATCCACAGTGGATGTCTGAAGCCTTGGATAGTAGCAAACTCTATATATACCATGGCTTTTTCCTAAACATACATAGCTATGATAAAGTTGAATTTATAAATTAGGCACTGTAAGAGATTGACAACAATATATAATAATAAAGTAGAACAATTGTAACAATATACTACAATAGAAGTTATATGAATGTGGTGTCTCTCTCTCTCTATTCTTGTATTATACTCACCTATTTTTGGACCACAGTTGACCACAGGTAACTGAAACCGTAAAAGCAAAACCATGGATAAGAGAGGACTACTGCAAAAGAAACTTTGAAAAACTGGCTCTTACTGGAAAAAATTCCATTTTCAGAATTATACCATTGTTCTCTCAAACTCAAAACACACCATATCCAATTTCTCAGTTTCCCTTTGCCTTTAGCACCCTCAGTCACCAAGTCCTACTGAGTTTCTTTGTAGTTTCATCTATGTTCTTGTCTTTCCCTTCCTATATTCACAGCCCTAGAGCAGGCTGTCATTACAATATCAAATATTATCTAAATTTACTACATCTATTTTTCCTCCCTCCAACCTCTCTTTTCTATAATATATCCAAATAGATCAATCTTGGTATTATTTTGAGTTGGTCACTTTACAGATTAAAAACTTTCTGGGGCCCCCCACTGAGAAGTCAGAGTCTAGCATTCAAAACCATCCACAAACCCTCCTCAACCTACCTTTTCACTCTGTACTAATTAGTTCTCTTTTGCTGCATAACAAATTTCCCCCAAATTCAGATGTTTAAAACAGTAACCATTGATTACCTTATATTTCTGTGGGTCAGGAATCTGTAACTGGCTTACCTAGATGATTCTAGCTCAGGGACTCCCAGGGATTGCAGTCAAGCTCCTGCCTGGAACTATTATCATCTGAAGATCTGACCAGGGAAACATCCAAGCTCACCAACCTGTCTATTTACAGGCCCCAATTCCTGCCATATTCTATTGGTCACGGCATTAGTTTCCTATTGCTGCAGTAACAACTTAACACAAACTTGGTGACTCAATGCAATGCAAATTTATCACCTTACAGTTCTGGAGATCATAAGTCTAAAACGGGTCAGCAGAGCTGCATTCCTATGAGCGGCTCTAGGGGAAAATGTTTCCTTCCTTTTCTGGCTTCTAGAAGCTACCCACATTCCTTAGTTCATAGCTTCTTTACTTTCAAAGCCAGAAAAATAGTATCTTCTCTCCTCTCTGACTTCTGCTTCCATCCTATATCTTCTCTTCAACTCTGAATCTATTGCCTCCCCCTTATACAGACCCTATGATTACACTGGCTTTACCTAAATAATCCAAAAACAATCTCTCCATCTCAAAATCCTTAACTTATTCACAAATCACATGTGCAAAGTCACTTCTGCCATATAAGATAACATATTTACAGGTTCTAGGGACTCAAATATGGACATCATTGGGAGGGTTGGAGGGATTACCATAGTTACACAGACCAATCCTGAAACATCATGAGAGGGGATTATAAAGAATGTGTATAGAGACCATTGGAGGCTGTCAACCACAAAATCTACCTTCTACCTTTTCCCACTCTTGAGCAAACTTTGATCCTTTTAGCTGGACCTGTCCAATTTTTACCTATCATTAAAACATATCAAATGTGTGATAAAGCAAGTATAATAAAATGTCAACAGTGTGGTAGAGAGCATACTAATATTCACTGTAACATTCTTTCAACATTTGATTGTGTGAAATTTTTTATAATAAAATGTTTAGCAAAAAGTACACCTTAGCTCCCATCTCCTTCATGAAATTCTATTTCTTGCATTAGTTCTTGGGGGAGCCTCCTTCCTCTAGTTTCTTATTTGTACTTACTATCTATACCACTCACTTAGTTTCAAATAATATGGGATTTCTAATGTCACTGAAATTAAATATATGAATGGATACTTCCACTTCTTACTGTCAGGTTTTCAAGAAATTAGGATCACACCTTACATTTTCTCTATTTTTCCCATGGCACAATCTACAACCATGTTAAATACTCAATGATAACTAATGGATAAATCAATATTAATAGATTTTGAGGCACTAAAATATGTGATTTCCCTGCTATATCAGTTTACTTGTAATCACTTGTAAAAATTAAAGAAGAAAACCAAAGTTTATACATAATTAGTGAAAAAAGATTATTGTTTGCAAATAAAGATATTACTGATTGACAGCCAGTGCATGTGCTTTTCATTATTTTTCCAAAAGTAGGAATACATTTCTGCTGATCCAGTCATACTCATCTCCTTGTCTCCTGTGTGAACAATGACAGTATTTTGTAAGGTACCTGGCTAAAGTCAGGAGAGGTTGTATGGCCATGAGATTGATAAATTGTTGTTAGAAATAAAATTCCCTGGTGCTTGTTTTGTTAGAATGCTGCATGCTTCAATGAACTAAATTTACTCCATATGAAATAAGATAATAATTTTTAAAAATCAGTATATCCACAACTTGATGCCGATCCCACTATTTGATTTTCTGTTCTTGAAAGATACAAAGCCGCTTAGATAAATTATGGAAACTTACTGAACTATTTTGTGATATTTTATTCAGAAAATATTTGTTAATATTCATAATGAATTCCTATTGTTGTTTCCTTCAGTGTTAAGAGAATAAACCTGAAACAGCAATATGCTTCACCTATTTGTGAAAATATAAAACACAAAAAAATCTACTTGCAGTCTACATACATTCATAGGATAGTCTGCCAATCTTCCCTCAGTAGACATCATTACTAACACATATGTTGCATGCTTTTTCTGATATAAGGTAAATTAACAAGTAATATTAAAGAGTAAGAAAAGAAAACATCAAGCACGACACCAACTCTAACACTGAGACATTTGTTAAAAAATGTCAGCCAAGGAAGATAAATCAACAACGTGTACCTTGTCAGTCCCTTCTAAATCAAACAGTAAAAATCAAGAGTTGGTATCCAAGTCTCAGATGTAGCCAAGGAAAAAAGTGGTTTTGGTCTGAAATCTTCTTCCATCATTTATGGACACATTTATTTCAAAACAGATCATATTTACGATGCAGCCACAGTTCAGCAGAACAGGTCTTAAAACCTTGCATTTAAAATTTAAAGTTAGGTTCCATTAATTTATATTTCCTTTCTGAGCTGATGAACTCAAGGAGAAAAAAAAAAATCATCCTATACACAATCGTCAAATTTGTTTCAGGTTCAGCTACTATACTTTCAAGAAATATTTTCTAATATTCAAAAGCATAGTCTTCATTTTGTGGAGTGTATATTTTAGAAAGAATAACATCATTTGTACTTCTAGTCAATGAAATCAACAGAGCTAGTTTTTCTTATTAACATACTATTATGGTATCACCATTATCTCATCATAATTTCAAGTTTGGCATTCCAGAGTTATGGATTTCAAGTTTGATATTCCTCTTAGGTATTTGGCTTTTAAATACTGTTGTCCTGGCTTGGTCCTGGCCATATATGATCCAGAAGACTTAAGCTGCAGAGATCTCCAGTTAGGGATGAATATGCTTTATATTCATAGCAAAATATAAAATTATAGGTGAAGCAAAATTAATGAATATTAAATCTTTGAAAGGCAAACATTAATGTTAAGAATTATCTAAACTATTAACCCTAAATTTTAATACTTTTAATGAGAAATAAATCTAACCATATTTTTGTTTCTTTTTTAAATTTCCCCTGAAGTCATTCCTTGAAATTAGACTTCTCCCTGATTCATTTGGGGACTTCAAGCTCTCTTTTGAGCCTATAATCCCAGTGCTTTGGGAGGTTATAGTGGGAGGATTGCTTGACGTCAGGAGTTTGAGACCAGCTCAGGCAACACAGCAACATAGCAAGACCTTGTCCAAAAAAAAAAAAGCTCTCTTTTGAGACTAAGTTTTGTATTTTCAGTTGGACATCTTCACCTGAAAGACATATGTGTGTGAATCTCAGTATATCCAAAACTGAAATAATTATTACATTTAACATCCCTACCACCTATATCTTCTTCTAGATTCCCTATGTGGTTATTGATACTGCCACTCTGCCCACTTGCTTTAACAAAAAGTTTGGCATCATCCCTGACTCTTCTCTCTCTCAACTCCCTTAGCAACTGCTCATCAATCATGCACTGATTCTATCACTTTAACATCCGTCTTCCATCCCTGCTCTCCATCTTCACTGTCAGTGCCTTAGTTCTAGCATCCATCATCTTTCACACATTGCAGTCACTTCTGAAATGTTTTCCCTTTCTCCACGTGTTCTTCCTTCCAATCCATCCTTCACACCTCTACCAGAATAATCTCTCTAAAACACAAGCCTCATAAAATTGTTTCATTGCTCAAACCCCTTTAGGAGCTATTCACCACCTGTAATGGTAGCTTACTATCTTTTTTGATGTGCATAGCACAAATGACAGATAGAATTACTAGAAGAGATTAAAAGGCCAACATTGGTTAAAAATGCCAAGTTTGGAAAAACTGGAAATGAGTGTATACTCTTCCTTCAGTAGCACTTCAGCACTGCATCACCGCCTGTTTAAGAAGAAATGTTTTCCCAGCCACACATGCTGTACTGCCTACTCGGGATGGCAAGTGCTTCCATAGCCCACTAAATTCCGCAGTTTTTCTTTGGTGGTTGGCTTGGCCTTACCTCACATCTTGTGTCTTATCTCTGATTTACATAGAACTGTACCCTTCTGTATTGGTCACACAATCCACCAACTCAGCATAAGGCTGACATCAGTACAGTAGTAGGTATAGTAGTCCCCTTATTCACCGTTTTGCTTTCCCCAAGTTTTACTCTTTTGTGGTCAGCTGTGGTCCAAAAATATTAAATGAAAAATTAGGAAAATAAACAATTCATAAATTATAAACTGTGCACCATTCTGAGTAGCATGATGAAATCTCCCATCATCCCACCTGGGGTATGAATCCTCCCTTTGTCCAACGTATCCGTGCTGTCTTTGCTATCCACCTGTTAGTTATTTGGTAGCTGTCTCGGTTATCAGATGAAAAAAAAACACAGTATGCACAGGATTCAGTACTATCTGTGGTTTTAGGCATCTATGGGGAGTCTTGGAATGTAGTCCCTGTGAATAAGGGGGGGACTACTGTGTTTGCAGATGTAACAAAAATGAATAAGTGAAGGCTTGGAGACCCACCTGTGAAGAACTTGGGCTTCCTCACTAGGCAGCAGCACCCAAGTTATTAACTACTTATCAAGAAGATGGAGTTTCAGTTCTTTAGGGGGCTCTCTACCCTTTCCCTGTTGCATCCCAGAGGGTTGTTTCCCATCATTCTTCTCACAGCACCCTGTTTACCCCATCAATAAATAGTTATCAATTCAGTAAGGAGCAAGCACCTCTTACTCAACAGGCACCAGGTGCTGTTCTTTAGTACCATTCTTTAATGCACCCAAACCTCCACACTGGAGATTTCTTGTGTCTGGAATAAAATTCCCCATCCCCTTTTCTCAGCTTCCCTCTACAACGAAGAGAATTAAAGACTCAAGAACTATGATTTGCAGAAAATTTTTTGACACTGTCCTGTTTACTTCTATCTATCATGTGAGCACAGAAATTAGCACTACTGAAGATAACCACACAATAAGTATTGGTTAAGTCAATGTTACAATCATTGTGAGAGATTGTCTTCAGCCTAACCATTCTGTCTAAGGTTGATATCAACACATTTTCCACAGCAGGCTTGTATCTCTTCACTCTACACTAAGGAGAAGCTGGCACTGAGGTCTTCCTGCACAGCAGCTATAGACAGTATACAGCTACTCTACCCAACTGTTTTAAATGGAAAATGACAAGTAAATAACAAGTCTAGATAAAATGCACAGCAAACCCATTTTCTGTAGTAAATAGGTAGGTGCAGCCATACCTCTCTGAAATGCAACTTTTTACTCGGAGGAACTCATGCCTATATTCTACTCATATACTTTCTTCTGCCTTCTAATACAAAAACTACTCATATTCTTTTACCATACAGCATTCAATTCCATTTTTAAATAAAATATAATGAATTATTCAATAACATGGTCATAACAACTAGAAAGAAAGCATTTTTATTGTTATATGTCCCCAAAAGTCAAAATAGCTGAACTTGAATAAAGAAGGTAATATACAATAAGTATAGTGGGGAAGAATCAAGATCAGTAGTTAATTCATACCAGCTACAAACCCCCTTCTGTTTGGAATTATGTGCTATTCTTCACATCTTCCTTTGGACTCATTAGAGCAATTGGAGGTATGTCCTTTGAGGCACAATATTAATCAATCTCTATTTCTCAGAAGTTATGTTGAAAAGGAACAAAAAAAAGCAAGACCAGCATACAGAAGAGATCATGAATTAAAGAATGGGCAGAAGTTAAAAACTCCAGGCTCATGAAAAATTATATCACTATTTCTAACAGTATAGAAATATCACCTCAGCTAGATCTTTTTTCCCTCTGTATTTTAGTTTAGCATAAAATGAAGACAGAGTTGGCATGACCCCTAGAAACTCAGAAATGCAATTTTTCTTCTCCATGATTTAGTTATAAAAAGGTGCAATGCACCAGTCAGTCTTATTCAAACATGCACTGTGCAAGAATTTATGATGGGGTTCCTGGGCAGACTAGAGAAGGTGAGATGTAGAGAATGCCTACTGAAATGCTCCCTGGCTCCTTCAGCCAGGAAAACAAAGCAAACAAAAAAACAGCATTGTGATATGCCATTCATAACTTCTAAACAGATTACCCTAAAATGACTGTCATTAACAAACAATTGTAATACTGACAACACCAATTAACACTGAAGTTCTTACTATATTTCATTTCCCCATACTAGGAGCCTTACACATATTAACTCATTTAATCCTATTTTCATTCACATTTTATATATATGAAACTGAAGAGATACAGAGATTAAGAACCCAAGTTTCACAGCTAGTAAGTGGTGTCCTGACTCCAGAGTGGGCCCCATGCACCTTTACCCTCCTGCTTTGTTGTTAAGTGCTTAAGTCTAGCACGTCTGTGTTCAAGTAGCAGCTTCTCCATTTACTAGCCATGAGACATGAGGCAAGATATCTCACATCCCAAGCCTGTTTCCTTATCCTCTAAATGGGAATATTAATGGCACCGCCACTTGATATTGAGAGGACTTAAAAATAAGTATTTAACATATATTAAATGTTCAATGTATATGAATTTAAAACATAAATTGAACAAAACAAAAAACTCTCTACTTTATCCTCATGTGATATTATTCTACTGCCTAACCCTTCCTCTCTGAAAACATTTATCTAGAATCTAGTGCTTTGTAGTGCATAGATCTCTAGCTCCTTCAAACTCTGCTTCCTAAACATACTTAGAAAAAAATGCAACTAAGTTTATAAATAGAACTTCAAGGGGTTTCTTTGCACACTGTAAAACCCAACATTATGCTGTTAAGTTTTGCCCTTGGTTCCTTGACATTAAAACTGAAAATCAAAATTTGTCAAAAGAAGAAAAAAGAAACAAAATTATGGATATCATTTGAATATCACAACAAACCATTTTTCAGTTATTAGAAACTGATGTTCACATCAAATAACAACTTAGTCCATCACTCAGTCAGTAAATGGAATAATATAAACCTATGTTCATGCCTACAAACATGCCTTCTAGTCAATCTTGTTCATGAAGTTTTCTTTTAAGTCACCCTAGATCTTTGTAAGGTTTCTTCCTATCCCCAAATTCAAAGACTTATATTAACCAGAATATTTTTAAGGGCAATTTGATCGAGGTTCAGTGACATTAGTGACCGTGGCCTTAGAAGCCAAAAAGTCAGGCTCAACCATTTGAAAACCAAATACCCTTAGGCAAAATGTTGTTTTCCCTAAGACTAAATGCTCAATGATAGGATGAAAAGATTATGTGATTCTTTATGATTTCATGAAAATAACAGAATGAATCATTACCTTCTAAGAAGTAGTAGTCACAGAGATGTAGCTAAAAAGACATGACTTGGGGTAATTAGGAGCCAAGCGGCAAATCAAGGAGTATTTGACCCATTCAAGCTCTGAGAGTACCCAAACTCAGCTCATTCAGGTGGATGGAGAATTGGTAGAGATGCTTCTTCTTTTTTTTTTTTTTTTTTTTTTTTGAGACGGAGTCTCGCTCTGTCGGGCTGGAGTGCAGTGGCCGGACCTCAGCTCACTGCAAGCTCCGCCTCCTGGGTTTACGCCATTCTCCTGCCTCAGCCTCCCGAGTAGCTGGGACTACAGGCGCCCGCCACCGTGCCCGGCTAGTTTTTTGTATTTTTTTAGTAGAGACGGGGTTTCACCGTGTTAGCCAGGATGGTCTCGATCTCCTGACCGCGTGATCCGCCCGTCTCGGCCTCCCAAGATGCTTCTTCTTAAACATATCTGCAGTGGAGGAAATTCCACTCAATATGGAATTTCATTCCAAACAAATTGCAGAAATAGGGAAGGATTCTGTCTTATAAAAAGAATTGCATGGTGATGATAACTGAGCAAGATATACTATGGTGAGCGCTCAAAAGAAAAAAGAGAATGTGTATATCCAAAGACTACTAGTATTTTCACCATTCCTGACTTATAATTATTTGCACCTTTGAAAATTCAAATGCAAAAGGACCAAGTTCATCTTAAAATTATGCCAAGAAACCCCTTGATAATCTTTGGGTTTTGCAACTTGGCAACTTGGCACAGCTTGATAATCTATGCCTAATTTTAAAATGTCTGAAAGTTCTCATCAGAGCAGGACTCTATAGGCAATAAGACTGTGTGAGGGGCCTGTCTCATGTGGAGTTGGCTGGGGACACCTTGCAAACCTAATGTCTGCATTTGGGCTTCCTGTATAGAGGTCTGCTGTGCATTTAATATTTCCACTGAGGCAAAAAAGGCTAGAACAGGAAGAGAATACTTTCAACTAAGTCATGTCTCTCAGGATCCCATATACTTCAATTGCTTAGTGGAGACAAGCCAGAGCATTTGGTTGCTCATGAGCAATTCTAATCACTCCAAGCACCCTGTGGTAATCTGGACACATACTTGGAGCTTTTCCAGAGAGCTGTTCTCAATCAGGCAATTGTCAGGATAATAGAACAATTGTATACTCAGCCCTATTTAAAGCATTCACCCTGCTATGACCACTTTTGTTAAAATATACAGGATTATCTTTTATTCTCTGTGATAATACATACAAGGAGAAATGATGGCACATAGTGAGGAAATGGAAGGTGTGCTTTCTTGCTTTTCCAATGCAGTGTAGTTAACATTTCAAGAAAAGACAAAAAAAAAAAAAAAAAAGATAGGGAGACCATATTTAATGATTAGTAATCAAAATACATTCATTAATTCATTAATCAAATATTTACCTAACATCCTAGCACTGAAAGCTATTGCACAGTGAATTATGATATTAGGTAGATAAAGCCCCAAGGAAATGTTTGTTTTATTCTGAAATAGAGCAAAGTTGTGCTAATGTTCAGGAAAACAGCATAACATCTATGAATGCTAAAGAGTATAATTACTCCCGGAGATGGTATGTTCATGTTTTCCCTTTGTAGTCTTTTATCTGAAGAACCCAAACCCTCAAAGCATCAGGAATTAATCTCCATTTTGCAGGAAATTGCACTTAAAAAAAAAAAATCTTACTGTGGTAATATGAGTTATCAAGACACAGTTTAAAAACTCGAAGTCTCTCTACTTCAAGCTCCTAACGTGATATTTTGGAGCAACATGCACTAAATAATTGTGACTGCATTTAAATTTTCAGTACACTGGTTTTGATAATTCTATGAAGGAAAATTATGTACCTGTTTGTCCCAAGTAAATAAGTGAGGGCCTCAATTATACAGAAAAAAAACAATGAGATTTCTTTTCTTAGAAAGAATCAGCAATTTTCAGTTAAGAAAGCAATGTTTTGCCATTTATATAGATCTGAGAATGAACTTCTGGATGATATAAGTCTTTGTTTTGCTCCTTTTTAGTCTCAAGCTCTCACTTTTGGCATTTTAGGATTTTAGAGGAAAAAGGCAGGAAAACTGGTAGAAAATTCAGATGAGTAAGTTCTATTTTTTAGCAGCTCTCACAAAAAATACAAGAGATTAAAATGACTAGCAAAAAAATATATGTTGGGTAGGATGAGGAATTGTAATTATTCATATAATTAATTCTGCAAACACTTTTTATTGTATATTATGTTATAGGTACCTTCCTTGTGCTAGATACTCAGAATTCAAAAACAGATTAAAACCCACATTGGATTACTTGTCTTCAAAGGATCCAGGTCTAATCCTAACTTGATACCTGCAGCTAGAGATAATCGAATCAGCAGTGCATATTTGTTCCTGGAATTCAAAACCTTGTATATATCGGTAGTATCTATATATGATGCGATCACTGCGATGGCAAATGTATTCATATTACAGCATATATAAACCTTACGTCATGAGGCACTTTAGTGATGATGTATACATCATGATTAAAAGTATACATTAATTGGAAGAGGAGAAAGAAAAGAAATCACAAGAATGTATTTTGTTTGAAAGCTAATCACCTATTTAATTGAGAGTATCAGCTATAATTATTCCACTAATCAACCACAACTTTCAGCTGCAGTTTCTCATTCAGCACACATATATTGAGCATTTCTACATTTTTGTTCTGAGTGCAGGGGATATAACGAAAAAAGACCAAGTGTCTATTCTTAAGGTGGCTGCAGCCTGGAGGAAACAGACACATAATCCACAAACCATATGGTGCAATACCCCGAAGTATTAATAAGATAGTGATTAGGACAGGATGCAACGGGATCTCGGAAGCAAGACCCTCTAAGTTGGTCAGGGGGAAACAAGAAAGGCTTCCTTAAGAAATCTTTTTATTATGTTTCATATTCCAAGCACCCAACACAGTGACTGGCACATAAAAGATAATTGATAAAAGTTTGTGGGATTCATTAAGTAATTAAGATTTTAAGCAATGTGAAGAATTCAAAAAAATGTATAAGGTCCTGACTTTGAAAAGCTTAAAAATTCTAGTGGAGAGATGAGACATAAGCACATAACATGAATATTAAAAATAAGAGATTTTAATGAAGCATTAAAGGTTGCCATGCAACATTTATCACAGAGTAATAAGGTGTTACCTTGAGTTGGAGGTGATCCAGGAAGCCTTCTTGAGGGAAGTGAGAATTTAAATGTTCCTTGCAGGGTTGCTGTAGATTTCATGAGGTAGAAGGGGAAATCCCTGCTGGAGGTCAGGGAGGAGCCCAGTTTGGCTAGGGATCTGGAGCAGGATAATAGTAACCTATAACACTGGGAAGGTAGGCTGGGGCTCAATTTAAGAGACCTTTACATTCCCAGACTAACACATTTGAACTGCATCCTATAAGTTACAAGAAGTCACTAAGGGATTTTGAGCAGTATAGTATAATAAAAGCTGTATTTTGTGTATGTATATAAATATTAAACATGTAGAAATATCTTTCCTCCCTTAAAGTAAAATATCTTTCCTCCCTTACTCTCACCTTTTTTTCTCCTGAAAGAGATTGTCATTTTGTTCTATCTTTTATTTTTCCATTTTCTAAAAAACTTTTTTGAGATAATTTTAGACTTACCAAAGCACTGGAAGAATAGTACAGAGAGTTTCCATTCCAATAAAACTGTATTTCTAAAAAAGGAATCAGGTTAAAGACCAGTTAGGTCTTTAAGATGCACATACACATAAGTGGATTTACTAAGACTGCTTCTTTAGATAGGCTGAAAATGGACAATTAATAAAACTGGATCTCCGGACTACATTGTACACTTGGTTAAAATGACCAGCTTGTGTTTGTGCCAAGTACGCAGCCTCAGGACAAAGGGTTACATGTGCCATTAGTATAAACAGGAGGCATGCTTGCTTTGGGCTTTGAAACAAAGGATTAGAAGAAGTGCAGTGTAACTCAGCCACTTTTCACCACCCTTAGGGTTACCATGTCTGATGCCCTTAGGAAAAAGGGTCCTTTAAAACCACTCTCCCCACTACCTTCCTCTGCCCTACAGGAGCAGGAGTGGCTATGGTTTGGTAGATTGGGCCGCCCTTGCTAAAGGGATTAACAGGAAAAGATCAGCACACACAGGTATAGTTGTCCCTCTGGTTTACAACTTCATGTGCTTGGCATCTTTAGGGCCAAGGCTGACATCCCTTTACATGTGGTTAGGATGTGATAAGATGCAAAAAGTTGGGTATGAACATTGGGATAGTAAAGGCCTCCTTTGATTTGAAGCTATCTATGTCTCATCACCTCAGGAGACGTGGTTGCTCCAGATACATGGTCTGGCCTGGCTGGCCAGAGTTTTTTGCACTAAGATTTGGGGACAAATCCCCAGAAAATAATGAGTTGTTAATTTGCTTTTCTTTGCCATTATTGCATCCTTAGCAACCATAGGGGAAGTGATTGCTGTAGTCTCGGAGGACTGGGTATTTCTGACCCTCTGGCTGTAATACTAAGTAATAGCACCCTAACCTGAACTAATACTAAGTAATAGCACCCTAACCTGAACACAGCCCTTAATACTACCTATCGCCTTAGATGGTATCATATTATTTTGGTTCATAGTAAGATCTCAAAAAAAAATAATAATAAAAATAAAATACATAGAGAGAGAGAAAAGGAAAAAGAAAAAAAAAACATGAATTCTTTCCCCTTTTCCTTTATTACTATAAGTAGGAAGCTACTGTTGTTTTCAACTGTATTTTTTATTTGAAAAAGCTCAGTTAGTGGTTAGTTCATTATAAAGTCTCAATCCCACATTCATTGCAGCATTATCCACAATAGCCAAGATATGGAAACAACTTAAAGGTCCATTAACAGATGAATGGATAAAGAAAATGTGAGATGTATGTATGTGTATATATGTGTGTGTATACACATACACATATGGAATATGTACATATGAGATAATGAAATATTTGGCTTTAAAAATAAAAGAAATCTTGCCATTTGTGACCATGTGGATGAACCTAGAGGGCATCATGCTAAGTGAAATAAACCAGACACAGAAAGACAAATAGCGCGTGATCTCACTTACAAGGAATCTAAAATAGTTGAACTCTTAGAAAAAGAGAGTAGAAAAGGTTGTTGCCAGAGGCCTGGCGGTGGTGGAGGAAATGGGGAAGTGTTGCTCAAAGGGTACAAACTTTCAGTAACACAACAAACTAAGTTCTAGAAACCTACTGTACAGCATGGTGACTATAGTCAAGAATATTGGCCGGGCGCGGTGGCTCACGCCTGTAATCCCAGCACTTTGGGAGGCCAAGGAGGGCAGATCACAAGGTCAGGAGCTCGAGACTATCCTGGCTAACACAGTGAAACCCCGTCTCTACTAAAAATACAAAAAATTAACTGGGCATGATGGCACACGCCTGTAGTCCCAGCTACTCGGAAGGCTGAGGCAGGAGAATGGCTTGAACCCAGGAGGTGCAGGTTGCAGTGAGCCGAGATCATGCCACTGCACTGCAGTCTGGGTGACAGAGTGACTCCGTCTCAAAAAAAAAAAAAGAATATTGCACTGTAAACTTGAAATTTGCTAAGAGAATAGATCTCAAGTGTTCCCACTGCACACACACAAAAATAGTAACAATGTGAGGTGATGTATATGTTAATTAGCTTGACTGCATCATTTCATAACATATATCGAAACATCACATTGTACACCTTAAATGGATACAATTTTTGTTTGTCAAGTATACTTCAGTAAAGTTGTAAGAAAAATAAGTCTCAAGGATGCCTGCTTTCATGAATAGGCAGAATTCTACCAAAAACTTGCTTATGCAGGTGTCTTGAAAAGAATATATGCTTCTGTATTAAAGGAATATTTAAAAGATTTCACAAGTATTCATTCACAAAATATCTTTTGCATATATTATTCAAGTCACCTTATGCAAAGCCCTGAAGACAATGAAAAAAGTAACTCTCACATAATGATCTGAGTATAGATTAAAATAGATTGAAGTAAATTATTCTGGGAAATCTGATATTTTTTAATTCAAAAAAAATTTAAGAGATTTTATTTATAAAACAAAGCCAAAGTAATTTTTAAAATTTTAAAATATTATAATGTAACATTTTAAAATTAGCAATATATTCATATAGTTCAAAATTCAAAAAGTATAAAAATGCATGCAAGGAAAAATTATCTTTCTTACGCCTTACTGGAGTATATTTAAAGCAGGAGAAATATGTAAGAAAGCCATCAGCCATCTCTCTTTCATTCCTTTTTTTCTGTTTTCCATGTTTGTGTTTCTGAGTAATTGTCACCATGACAACATCATATATTAAGCAAGCTACCTGACATTAATCAGGAGGTCAGAATTTACTACCAAATGTTTGGAAAGCAGCCCTTATGTGTATGATTTAACCCAAAATGATGTTTTTTTGAACTTACAAATCATGCATTCTCTAAGGAAAATCTCAAAGCTGATAATCAAGCAACAACAACAGATATGTCATTATACTAAGTTTAAATTATTTCATTACAAAAACTGTATAAATAATCAAAAGCAGAGGTTAGGCAAGAAATTACACATTGTTTTTCAATGACAATAATAGTGCATATTCCTATGTGTCTTATCATTATAAAAATATTTACTAACATAAGTCCATGTCCAATATATACTTGTTGAATGAATGATTTAAAGTATGCAAATAGCAAATTTAACCAAATGTCAAACAAAGCTCTTTTAATTCCTTGGCAAATACACTTTATCCAAAATATTGCCTTAGAGAATTACACTTTTAGAAAACGAGACAGCCAAATTACCCAACCCCAATGGATAAATCTCATTTTAAAAAGACAATCACTGAAAGAAAACCCACAACTTATCATGATGGTACCTCTCTTTGTTCAATAGCAATCAGTTTCATGGAGTTCATTCTTTTGCTCAATCTATCTCTCTGGTAGCAGTTTATACTAGTTTGTTTATTTTCCCTTGGAAGATGAACTGCATCTGAACATCCTTCTTACAGTGAAATCTAATTGACTTTGAGGCAGTTAAGTCGGTATTAACCTTCTACCCAAGTCAAAACAACACCTTTTCCCATAAACTTCTCCTCAGGCCCCCAACACTTACACTATTGGACTGCAATCCTGAATCATTTAGTTGCTTATCTGCGGTACCCCTCTCAAATTTTTCATCTCTCTCTTAAAATGTAGGTATTAAATGAGTCATGTCTCATTACCAATGTCAAGCAAAGGGGAAGTATTTTTCTTGATTGATGTATATCTTCTCTTTATTCCATTCCAGCAACACTCTGTTGATTTACCTCATATCCCTATTATTTCGTTCTAATACTGTGATAAACTTTTTAAAAATTATTAGTAAGTATTCCACAATGTTGAAGTTAGGCTGAGAAACAGCCCATGATAACATTCGAGTGTTCTGTTCTCTTCCTTCCTAGTGCCATTCATTTGTTCCTCCTGAACTGCTTTCTGTTCTTTATTCACTGTTTCACTGAATGGCAAGCACTACTTTGTATCTGGATCATACAGACACAGATATATATTATTATAAAACACGTATAAAATAATAATATATAGGAGGTATATAGAATATATATAGAATAATATATAGAAAACCATGGCCTAATCCAGGGTCATCCAAAGACTAACAAACTTATTCTGAAGTCTGTCATGTAAATCACTGAGGGAAAGAGTAAATAATCCAGCCATCAGACCAAAGTTAATAAACTGGTATTGCTTTACACAGTGTGTTTCAGCCTATTAATATGGTAATTGTTAGGATTTTAAGGTACTATCATGCAACACATAACATTTGAGTCAAAGACAGACTGCATATACAATGGTGGTCCCATAAGATTATAATGGAGCTGAAAAATTCCTATGGGTTAGTGATGTCATAGCCATTGTAGGGCAACACATTACTCACGTTTATAACGATGCCGGTATAAACAAACTTACTGTGCTGCCACTCTTGTAAAAGTCTAACACATACAATTATATACAGTATATAGTATTTAATAATGATAATAAGCAACTATGCTATTGAATTACGTATACTATACTATACTTCTCTCATTGTTTTAGAATGTACTCTTTCTACCTACATTTTTTTCCTGAAGTTAACTGTAAAACAGTCACAGGCAGGTCCTTGAAAAGGCATTCCAGAGGAAGGTATTGTTAGCAGACGAGATGACAGTTCCATGCATGTTACTGCCACCGAAGATCTTCCAGTAGGACAAGATATGAAGGTGGAAAACAGTGATATGGATGAGTCTGATCCTGTGTAGACCTGGGCTAATGTGTGTGCTTATGTCTATTTTTTTAACAAAACAATTTAAAAAGTAAAAAATAAAAACATCTAAAAATAAAAGAAGAATATAGAATAAGGATTTTTTTTTTTTTTTTTTGAGGCGGAGTCTCGCTCTGTCGCCCGGGCTGGAGTACTGTGGCCGGATCTCAGCTCACTGCAAGCTCCACCTGCCGGGTTCACGCCATTCTCCTGCCTCAGCCTCCCAAGTAGCTGGGACTACAGGCGCCCGCCACCTCGCCCGGCTAGTTTTTTGTATTTTTTAGTAGAGACGGGGTTTCACCGTGTTAGCCAGGATGGTCTCGATCTCCTGACCTCGTGATCCGCCCGTCTCGGCCTCCCAAAGTGCTGGGATTACAGGCTTGAGCCACCGCGCCCGGCCTAGAATAAGGATGTTAAAAAAGAAAATTTTTTTACAGTTGTTCACTGTGTTTTCAGCTGTATTACAAAGAGTCAAAAAGTTTTTAAAAATTTGAAAGTTTATAAAGTAAAAATGGTACAGTAAGGTAAAGTTACTTATTGCTGAAGAAAAAATATTTTTTTAAATTTAGAGTAGCCTAAGTGTACAGTGTTTCTAAAGTCTACGGTAGCATAGAGTAATTTCCTAGGCCTTCGCATTCACTCCCCACTCACTTGCTAACTCACCCAGAGCAACTTCCAGTCCTGCAAGCTCGGCTGATGGTCAACACCCTTTACAGGTGTACCATTTTTTATCTTTTATGCTTTATTTTTATTGTAGTTATTCTGTGTTTAGATACCTTTAGACACACAAATACCATTGTGTTACAACTGCCCACAGTATTCAGTACAATAACATGCCATACGGGTTTACAGCCTAGGAGCAGTGGGCTACACCACATAGCCTAGGTATACAGCAGGCTCTACCTCCTAGGTTTGTGCAAATACACCCTAGGATATTTCTACAAGGATGAAATCACCTAAGGATGCATTTCTCTGAATGTATTCCCCTTGTTAAGTGACACATGCCTGTAATTCACATTTTATAGCACAAACAGGATTAAAATAACTTTGTATAGTCTTCTAGCAAAAATATATTGTGGCCATGAGCTGATATTTTGTATCTATTTCATGAAGACCCTCAAGAAACTCAGCAACAGAGGGAGCACACACATTGCCACATTCCTGCTGCAAAATAAAAGCCAGGAATAGAATCAAAAGTTTCCTAATATTCTATCCTGTACACAATTGATGGTCACATCATCTACTTCTTACAATAGATTTCATGGAAATCAACTTAGCCCTGGGTCTCATTCACATGTTTATACACATGGTAAATTTCTGAGGAGGACCAACCCATATGAAAATAACTTCAGTTCTAGGTGGGACAGGCTATATTTACCATGGCAGTCTTGGACAACAACTCAATGTGAGATGAACTTACTGTAGCAGAAACACAAACTTATTTTCAAGTAAAAATGCTTTTTCTGAATATTACATTTTAAAAAGTATGAGGCAAAGAAGACAAAAGTCTGATGAATCCAGGAGGATTCACACACAGGTAATGCTTGTTCTTTTCCATAGATGGTTTTTTTCTCCATCCATAACTTTTTTGCATAGCTTGGCATTGGCATTGAGTAGCATGTAAAAAGAGGCAGAAATTAATAAATAATGCCAATGGGTCTCAAGTTGCAAGATAATTGTCCAAAGGAAGAATCTGACCATTTAAGTGACGACTCACTGCCTCTCTCATTTTGCCCCTTATTTGTGAGTATGTGATCATACATACATACCAGCAAGCAAAACAACGCTTAGGTTGAAAGCTTGATTATGGACAGAAAGAAGAGAACAAGATTCCCAGCATGTTTTTATCAACACTGAGATTTTTCATAAAGGTTTATTATTTTAATAAAGTAACACCTTATTTATAAGCTGTAATGCTTATAACTGTAGCTCACATAGTAGAGTGTTAGGGAATCTTTTATTTAATAGTAAATGCTTTTTTAAAGTATCAAAATTTTTTCTCTATTTTACATCAAACCTATCAATAAAACTTTAAATTCTTTACTTGTAGCTGAAAACAAACCCAAATAGTATCTTTTAGCAAGAGAGAGAGAGTTAGTTTATGTATTGATTTTAAATTTGGACTTTAGATTTTATCATTGGTTTGCTTCTATTGACTAGAAACATCTTTTTAATCAGTAGAAACCAAAAGTCTTCTGCCGAGGTTTCAAGGCCTCCATCATTCAATTTCACTCATTTATTCAACCTTGTTTCCCTCCCTTCTCACTGCACACTGGACAGGGAGGCTTGTTCTGGACAGGCAATCCTGGAGGTTCTCCTGGTCTGTCTCTTCCACTGTCTGTGCCTTTGCTCATGTTCTTCCCACTACAGGCATGTTCTCCTTTTTTCATATTCTTCTTCAGGGTCTCTCTATTTTCCAGACCTACCTTCTCCTCCAAGAAGCCTTCACTGGTACATTCCTGATCCCCTCTCCGTGCCCATAGTTGTACCACTCAGATCTTAAGCAGGTCCCAGTTACCAACCTTATCTACCCCTATTCTTCCCCTCACCTTATTCTAGCTCCCCTGGCCTCCAGGCACACTCTTGCTTCAGTGTCTTTGCACATGCTGTTCCCACCATTTGAAAGGCTCTTTCCTCAGCCAACTGCATGCTTACTTCCTCGCTGCTTACAAATATTATCTCAAATATTACCTTTCTTAACCATGCTACTTAACATTGCAACCCCATTCCCAGATTTTCTATTTTCTCTCCTTACTATATTGTTTGCACTTGACTATTGTGCAGGCAGGATTTTTGTCTGTTAAAGTTACTGCTGTATCCCCAGTGCCTAGAATACTGTATGGCACATAGTAAGCACTCTAAACACCTGCTGAATACATTGAGTGAATTTACTGAATGTTAACTACAGTTGTCTCTTGGTATCTGTGGGGGATTATTTCCAGGACCTACCATGGATGTCAAAATCCAAAGATGCTCAAGTCCCTTATATAAAATGGCACCATATTTGCATACAACCTATGTACATCCTCCTGTATACCTTAAATCATCTTAAAGATTGTAAGTAATCACTTATAATACCTAATGCAGTGTAAATGCTGTGTAAATAGTTGTTACACCATATTGTTTAGGGAATAACGACAAGAAAAAAGCCTGTACATTTTCAGTGCAGACCCATTTTTTTTTTCACATATTTTCAATCTGCAATTGGTTGAATCCACAGACATAAAACCCATGGAATTCAGAGGGTCAACTGTATATCCTAAGTGCTTCATAAATATAACAAATTAAACGAATTTACTGCAATGTATGTCCTAAATGCTTGATAAGTATTATCTTGTTTAATCCTCACAATACTCTATGACAGAGGTGCCCAACCCCTGAACCATGAACCCAGTACCAGTCCTTGGCCTGTTAGGAACCAGGCTATACACATTTACAGCTGCTCTCTATCACTTGCATTACCACCTGAGCTCTGCCTCAGATCAGCAGCAGTATTAGACTCTCACAGGAGCGCAAACCCAACTGTGAACCGCACATGCAAGGGATCTAGGTTGTGCGTTCCTTATGAGAATCTAATGCCTGATGATCTGTCACTGTCTCCCATCATCCCCAGATGATGGAAAACAAGCTCAGGGTTCCCACTGATTCTATGTTATGATAAGTTATATACATATTTCATTATATATTACAATGGAATAATAGTAGAAATCAAGTGCATAATAAATTTAATGCACTTGAATCATCCCAAAACCATCCACCCGCATCCTGATCTGTGGAAAAACTGTCTTCCACGAAACCAGTCCCTGGTGCCAAAAAGGTTGGGAGTCTCCTGCTCTATGAGAAAGGTCCTATTACTCCCAATTTTGAAGATGGAAAAATGTAACACAGAGTGAACTAACTACAGTTAAGTAACTAGCAAGTGGCAGTGTTGGGAATCAAGTCTTCTAACTTAAAAGGACAATGTCTTTTGCACTTTTTATGTCCTTTAATGCTTTATATGTCCTAAATGCTCTTATATACATTCTGTCCTTATCGCAAGAAAAAAAATGAGCAATTACTGAAAAGAGTTAGTTTATTTATAGTATACAATCACTTTCTAAAAAAGAATTTAAGGCAATTAGCTTTAGATGTAATTTTTCTCTTACAACAACAACAACAACAACAAAAAACAACAGGAGGAGGAGGAGGGAAAGGAGGAGAAAAAAAAGAACATCTATATAATAACAATTACTAGCCAACATTAGGTGAAAAAAAGTAGAGAACCCAAGGCTTGGCTCTAGTGTCTTTCCAGGAATTATTAGATAAGAAAAACATCTCGAATTGTCTGGAACATGAAATAAATCTATACTAAGTCTAGGTACTCAAAACTAAGAAGATTACAAAAATATAAATTGCAGGCATCTAGTAAGTCCACAGTCTGTTAGTACTACAGAGCCTGGTCCAGGAGCCATCGTCCATAGGATAGGGTGGGGATGGAGCATGAGTTTTAAGTGGAAACAAGAAAACTGATGAAGGCTAACCGAGCTGATACCTATACGATAAACACTGGGGTGGTCATAATAGATGTTTACAGCCAACAGCAGTTCTTACTGGTTGATGCCCCTACTGTTTGGGTTGCTAAATACTTTGGAAATCATCCCTGAAGCTAACATTTTTTAAGTGCTTAATATACACTGGACACTATGCTGAAAGCTTCCACAGATTAATTCATATAGTCCTCCAACATCCCTACGAAGTAGAAACACTTATTATCCTCATTTTATGGATGAAAAAAGCCACAAATGACGAACAACGTTCACCAAGTTACACAGCAAAGTAAGCAGTCAAGCTGGATGCACACCAAGGCCTTCCAGCTCCTTAGTCTCTCCCTCAGTCACTACACCCTACTGCCTAACAACAACCAACGGTTTAGCATTGGCTAAACAGACCATATAATATTTTTAGGAAACCTAAACATATGTGTAAATTTATATTTATCTGAAATACTAAAATCACTATCTTTCTTCTTAACCATTGTTTTCACCCCTTAAGTTACCCCAAGCAAACTCCTTGAAGTTTTGTATTTTCTACCCTAGTATCTCCAGCACAGAGTCTAACATCATAGGAGTCTGATAAGTGTTTACAGGGTGAGTGAAAAAGTAAACGAATGACAAAACTGGCTGTTTATTTTTACATCTCACCTGAAAAATGGCACTTTCCACAGATATAAAGCCCCTTGGCTCTGAGTGTAGGCTTAGACAAATTATGTATTAATCATTAAGTGTAGCCAGCTAAAAAATTACCAGAAGTTAAAATAGTAAAACTAACAAAAAAACAAACAAGCACCATATTAAATATGAGTATATAAAATAAATCTTAATTAGCTTCTTTTCTCTACCATAAAGCAGGAGAGAAATTAAGCCATGGAAGAAAAAGTTTTAATCTACTTAAGTAAATGATCAATTTAATGTTATAATCTTCTTGATCTTATAAAAATATTACATGTTTTTTTTCAAAGCACAAGGCCTACTAAGTTCAGAAATGCATGTTTATTACTCCTAATCATAGGTATGTATGATTTGGTCATGTTTATTAAAGGAAAATCGCAATTGTATGGTTGGCCTTTATGTTTCAAATATTAACATTTTTATTAATCACAATACATTTTATCTTAACTGAGTGTGTTCCTCTTTAAATGGCAACCTCATAACATGTTTAAACTGTATAAGGATCACTAAATAGAAAATTTAAAAGGAACCTCCAGAATATTTTTCTCAAAATAAAAACAGTTCAATCTTTTTCCTCTCATCTGCTTTACTCATATACCTTTTCATATACAAAGTTTTAAATAGCTATATTAAAACATCAGGTTAAAATTCTCCTCTCCTTAAAAGGGGTGATCTTAAACTAACAAAAAAGAGCCTTTTATTGCTTCCTTCCCTCTTCTCATTCTCAGAATAATGTCTGCCTACCAAAGACTAGAATAAGACTTTCATTTTAATTTCAACTGAAGCACATGTCATAGTTGTATTACTACACTACATCAACAGGAAACAAAATTACTCATCCATTCCACTGAGATAGCTAATACTAAAAGACTAATCACATTTTCTCTCTTCTTAAAGGACCTATGTGATAGGATTAGGTTTTGCAAATTCCAAAATACATTTACGGAGTGGGATTTAAAAATGGAATCCCTTTGCCATTCACTTTAGTTTTAAACAGCTTGTTTATCTTCTTCCTGCTAGCACAAAATGCAGTACAGAAATGGAAACCAGATTTCTTTATGTAGTGAATTTCATGTGGTTTCCACATTTCTCCTGGTAGTAGATTCCCAGCAGACATGCATCTAAATAAATTCCTCCATGAGTGATTTTTAAGTCAGATGGCATCTGTAGCATTTTGTGGCACTTTCTAAACACACTCTCAAATGCAACAAAAATGGCCTACACATTGTGGCATTCTTCAATGCAGTTTTAAAGACTTTATTCAGGTAAATAAAGATTACATAATGTAATCTTGGAAGGTGATTTTTAGTGGCCTTGATTTTTACTCAAAAGGAATCCTCTTTTGTTGACTCCTTCCATTCGAGAAAATCTCAGATTAATTAATATGTGTTTATTCACCTGATTCCATTTGGGAAACTATTGTAGGGCATACCTAGAAACTACAGGCATGGCCCTGGACCTCAAGGTGCTTCTAATCAAGTTAGAAAGATAAGATATAAATGTCAGAATAAGTGAAACGACAGTTTAAGAAGAATCAGCAGAGCACAAGCAACAAATGAATGAATGAATGAATGAATGAATGAATGAATGAATTAATTAAACAGACAATAAGGTCTATATATGTTATTTGGAAATATTTGGTATGCAATATTCTTTGGAACCTTAGAAAAACTGCTTTTAAATAAAAGTATGATCAATCTGTAACTCTATCCTTCAGATTCCTTCTTTCTCCACCCTTCTGAAGACATTTAATGTTTAAAAAAATCAAAAGCAACTGGCTCATAGAAAAATTATTTTAAAGGCCACATGGAAGTATCAAAGCAATTAGTTTGGGAGCTATTTGTTTTTAAGAATGCATACATAGGGTTTAATTCATCTGATTGAAAATTTATGGAGAAGAAACAAAATCTTATTAAATAACCTAACACATTTTTACCAATAGCTCAATTCCAACTCAATGTTCTAAAAAAGAAACAGGACGAATGGGGACTGGAGAGAAGAAGAATACTCAGTTAGAGAAAGCCTTGTGCTGAACAGAGGAAAGATGGAATGAAAAGATGAAATAGTGGAAAAGAGGAGGAGGAAAAAGGGCGAAAACTAATAAGCCTGTTTTCCTGAATGCTTTCTGATCACTTGACTGATGCATATATTGAAGTATGGGTAATTAACACAAATCAGTCTTTTGATAAAATAGCTAGTTTAATATTCTCTGCTCCTATTCTCTGTAAATGTTCAGGGACAACATAAAAGTCACCAAGGGTAGAAATGGTATTTGCTACAACACCATAACCACTTTCCCTAAGGCAATGCCATGGCATTCTCCAAACTGTTGCCACATAAACTTGTTGCAGAATGTTTTCAAAAGCATCTCAATTTATTTTATCCATATCATCGAATTAGACCTCCCAACCACCTCTGAGGTAGGTATCTTTCTTTATACCATTTGGCAAATGAGAAAATGGCAGAGCTGAACTTGAACCAATCAATTCTAATGCTCCTTCTCTGATATCTCAGTTGAATTCAAAAAAGCAAAGGTTTCATTTAACTTCAAAGAAGTAGAATTTGTTAAAGAAAGATGAAGTTTTGAAACTAAATATAACTAATTAAATCTGTACAAACACTAAGTCATCAAACAGTTTCTGCTCTTGGCACTGAAACACTTGGCTTTAGTGTATTCACTGTGAATGTTAATTCAAAACTTTTATTTCACAATCACACTATACACTGGTAAGCAAGTTATCTTACATACTTATGTAAATTATCTTACATAGTTAAAAACTGTTTTTAAGATGGCCCTTCTAAACAGTTTCTGTCAGCATGCACATTTACAAAAAACTCACTAAAATTCCTCTATATTGAATGTGAATATTCAATAAAATCCTCTATATTGAATATACCGTGGGAATGGTAGTTTTAAGTGGGGAATTTGATATGCTCAGAAATCCTCCCATGTACATACACAGGACAAATGCATTGAAAATGATATAGTATGGGAATGCAACAGAAGTGGCATTCATCTATATTTGTCTGAATCTACAACATGCAATCTAAAACAAAATCAAATTTAATAATAATTTAGAGTTATTATTTAATAATAAAAAGAGTTACAGTTGACATTACCTCAAATCAGATCCCACCCAACCCACATAAGAATCACAGGGTAAGCAATACTAATTATTTTATGATCTGAAGACAAAGAAAGAACTAAAATTAAGGTTGATTTATGAAGTTGATAAAGCAAAATTTACTGGTAAATCAACTCCCAGTAGCTTTCTTGTCCTTTGTTAAAGATTAAAAAGAATGAGGGGCTCAACTTTCCAAAAATTAACCGATTGAATTGTAGTACTGAAAACTTCAAGGTCTGGAATCATTGAAAAAAAAAAGAAAAAAGCAAGGGAAGTCCATTATCCTAAAAATGGCTTCACCACTAGCGGAAGGCAATTACTTCTAGAAAATTCAAAAGGATCTTTTTAGCCAGCACAGTGGCTCATGCCTGTAATCCCAACACACTGGGAGGCCAAGATGGGAGGATCCCTTGAGTCCAGGAGTTTGAGATCAGCCTGAGTATGTCTCTACAAAAAAAATTTAAAAAATAAAAGTAACCAGGCATGGTGGTGCACACCTGTAGTCCCAGCTACTTGGGAGGCTGAGAGATTGGAGTATCACTTGATCCCAGGAGGTCGAGGCTGCAGTGAGCCATTACTGTACCACCGCACTCCAGTCTGAGTGGCAGAATGTTTCAAACAAACAAACAAAGACTCCTTTTATACCACTTATCCTCACTGTTTTTCTCTCTTCAGAAAACTTAAAAAACAAAGAAACAACAATTAGTGCACTTGTCAGTACTAACTTCATGAGACCCTGAAAATGCCTATGGATGCAAGTTGAACTTCAAGCACCTGCCCTAGTAGTTGACACACACACTGGCCAGGAAGCACCTGAGGCCACCCCACATATTCTCAATGGAGTACAAATCCCATAAAGAAAAAATAATGAGTTAATAATCTACTAGTTTTTCAGCAAAACAAGACACTATTTCAAAAGCAATCATAATCCATTCTGGCCAACGAAAACCAAGGCTAGTTTTTTCTTGAAGAACCTGAGGAGAGATGGAAACAAAGTAAATTGTACCAGAGGAAAACATTTTGTTAGAGGACAGAAGATTGGGAGTAAAGTGAGTGTTTCCCAAACAAAAATGAACCAATAGTACACGAAATGTGTGTGTAGTTTTTAAATGAAGTCAGTGACAGCTCCACTCAAATAGAAATCAATACCCCTACCTTGTTGCATTTGCAAAATTACAAAGGTATTTCTTACCCAATATTTCTATGTTAACCTTTAACTATCACTATGAAGCTCTGACAGGCAAAAGTTAAAAAAATAAAAAAGACTGAAACGTGTATACACTAAAACTAACTTTTAAGATTACAAAAAGCACTGCACATGCCCTAGGCTTAAAATAATATTACTTTAAAAGGGGGAAAGAATTTATTTTGATGTTAATAATTCTAATATAGAGATGATCTGGTTTACTTTAAATATATACACAAATACATACACATTTATATACATATTTACATGTACTGTATACACCTATATATGCTCACATACATTTGTATACAATTGCACATATATCTAGACCTACTTATCAGTCTATCCATCCATATATCTGTAATAAAACCAGATAAACACAAGAGTGAGGAAGGTTATGGTGGCTTTTCAACAAGATTCTCCAAAGGGTTATCTTAAGAAGTCAGCTTCCATTACAGTGTTTTTAAAACAATCCTGTTATCATTCCCTCAGAATCAAGCTTTTTTTTTCTCTCTCTATTTTCATTTGTTTCATACTCACAACGCATTTACTCATGAGATTATAAAAGCCTTGAGGAAAACAACATACTTTCTTCCTGAACAGTGTCTGCTTTGCTGTGGCTAAGCTTTGGAGACCCCAGACCTAGGGGTCAGTGAGCATAAAGACTGGGTGGCTGGTGCATCCCACGGCAGGCTTACCTGCATAAAGCTTAGGTCTGGGCCAGGCCCTGTTCTAAGCTCTTTTCTATTTTAGAGATGAGGAAACCAGAGGTCAGAAAAGTTAAATAATTTGCCAAGGAAGCATCATAACAAGCTGTGAAGCCAGGATTCAAACCCATGCCAGCTGGCTCCAGAATACCCACATGACACTGCCTCCTTGAGCTTCTACTTCCTCATCTGTAACCATGGAGAGATCCTACCTTTCAGAATTGCTGGATTAAATTATATCACATGTGAAAGACACTAGCTTGGACCCTGACATAAAATAAGTGCTCAAAAGAAAATACTAACTAAACAAAACAAACCTCTAAATTCAGAAAACAGTATATGTTATTACCTCTATAGCTTTTGTACTCTCATCCTGAGTGGTAGTGAAGTGGCACTGAATCTGATTCTGTGTGGCAAATGGAAATCATTTTTAGTTGATTAATACTAACATAAGTGTTTATAAAGATATGCGGTTAATACCCATTTGCAACCTATAAATAACCTTTCGACATGAACCAATTTATATGCCAAGTATTTTTTTTTGGTATGTAAAAGTAAAGCAAATTTCCATGATGGTGTGAATAGAAGTATTTTAATATGGTCTCATATGTCCTTAGAAGCTAGAATAAATTCTCTGGAAACTGAACAGAATTGAGAAGGCTAGTTAACATATTTATAATGGACACAACTAAACAGACTTATGTTGGATCAAACCCTTTTAGAAATTCATGTAATTTGGGTTTCCCCTTTTGTATATACCAGAAGATTAAAATCCTAAAATAAAGGCAATGTGCTATGTGTTGCACAAGTATGCCTATCATTACTTAAAGACGTAGAGTTTCTAAAATGACCTACTGCATAATTGCAGGTATTCTGGGTAAAGCAGAAGGCGTCCCTTCACACACATGCATCCTTGTAGCCATTATGCTTAACTTGTATCCCCATCCACAGAAAGAGTACTGTCTCCACCCCTGCAGAAAAAAAAGTAGTTTCTGAGTCCTTATATTATGCACATACAGATATTTTTTCTTTTGGATATCATGCATATTCATGTTTGAGTCACACTAAGGAAATAAAATACTGATGATGCCAAAAGACATCAGGAGTCAATACTCTAAAATTGTCAGTGACCTGAGGACACCATGTTTCTCTTGTCCAAGGGAACCAGTCCTCGTTCTAAAGTCTGATTGTAACACGGAATTCAACGGAGCTCACAGCACATAGCATTCAGATGATGCTTATCAGCTTTTGAGGGTGGAAGCAGGCAGCAGACTACACTCCTAGTACGCTCTCACTTAAAATCTGCCTGACAAGGCCAGCAACAATTTTCTAATCCCTTTAACTTGCCTTTCCCTAAAGATCTCAAGACAGTGCTTCCAATTTTACTGGAGTCATAAATCATATATTTCCTTTCTTGTGACTGGTATCCAATAGAGCTAGAGTTTTTAAGGTTTGTTTGCTGGATGTATTATGTTACTGAAATATAAAAATGGCTGCTGTGCAGGCCAGTGGTTAGTAAAACTCAAAGACGTAACATTAGCTTTCTCAATTGATTTGAGGAAAGAATGTTCATAAAATATATACTGCTTTTGGTTAGGAGCTTATTTCTAAATAAACAGACTCAGCAATGGAAATTTTAGAGACAGGCAAAAACAAAACATGAGTCCGTAAATGTACATTTTAAAATCAATTCTCTCACAATCTTTGTCTTTTGTAAACTTTCTGAAGATTGTAAACTCAGTTGCATTAAGTTTATAATTTATAGCTTTCTAATTTAACTTCTTTTTCAGTTGTTAAAGGAAAATCTCTTACTCCTCTGAAATATTTCTCCTCTATTTTATAGGCTGATGTTGCATCTCTGCCTAAGAAGGCACTTCACTGCAGTGATTTGAGGGAAGCCATTTGTTTGTGATTCAGGCAAGGGAAGAAAAGTGGAACGCTCTGCTACAACGTATCTAGTCCTTTGGGCCCTAACAAAATAGGAAATGCAGGAGATTAGGGGACTGCATTGCCTCCAATTAAAAAAAAAAAGTGCTAATCCACACAACATAAAGCCAAACTAAGTCGGGCTATCTTCCCTAATTAGCAATGAACGAAGGTCAGCTAGATTTTTATCTTAGCTACAAACGGGGAAGGAGAAAAGGAGAAAGGAAATACTGCAACTTGGTTAGATCCTGCTTTTCACACAAGATTGTATGACTGCTAGCTGCACAGGATGCTTCCAGAAGATTAGAAGGCCAAAAATAAGCAAGGAAATATGGTTGGCTCCATGTTTACATTTATTTCAAAAAGAATAGTTCAATCTGGTATGGTAGTTGCAGACACATACATAAATATTAAAAGCACACTATGTTTTTTATGATTTTTTTAAGAGAGCTGTAATTCTTAAGTTATTATCATGACGAATATTTGACCAGAAACCACATGCATACCACATAACTCTTTACTCATTCTTTTACAGTTTACTGAATGGCCTACAATCAGCCAGTCAAAAGAAATACAAATATATTTTTCCTGCCTTCAATTAGCTTACATTTTATCTAGGAAAAAAAAAAGTTCAAATACATAAAATAACAAATAGTACAGGTAACATCTCAGTATAAAATTGTGAAAGCACAGCAGGTAATTAATTGGCATTTTAATAACAGGAAATATAAGCACTATAAGAATTTGGTCGGGGAACAAGTCGTTTCTGTAGGTTGACAATATTCTTCTGAGCACAGGCATTGGTGCTAGAAAAAAACTCTGAGTTCTGCCATTTGTGGAGTCTGATGAAGTAATGTTTAAGCTCTCTGAGCTTTAATTTTATCATCAATAGAATGGGGATAATAATAGCTACACTATAGGGTTATCATAAGAAACTAATACATTATACGTGAATGGATTTTGTAATCTGTAAAGAAGCTGTAAAATGACCATTGAGAAGGTAGTCAAAGGAATCATGCCAAACAGTTACCATTAGTTTGGGAAGACAGAAAGGGATAAGAAGTTGGAAGGGATAATGATGATTAATTTTTTTCTTGACATACCTCTCTATTGTTTGAACTTGTGCACTAATCTTGTAACAAAAAAAATTTAAGGCTATATAAATATTAGCTGAAGTACGCGTATCTGGATATCACAAAATAATTGTAAACACTAGTAACCCTGCCCCTTTAGAGGTACATAGAAAGAAGCCTCAGTCCTGGTTTCAATTTGAGAATTTCCAAAGTCATAAAAATGTGCCAAGATTGGTAACAATAACTAACTGAAACAGTGTTTCCTTTTCATAACACTTCAAAATAGAGCAAATTTTGTAGTCACCCAAAACCATCTATTGATTCAATAATCACTTTGGTCAACAACTTTTGAAATAAGCAAATTAAATAACTTTAGTTCCTCAAAGTCAAGTATTTGTCATGTCCAACTTTGCTTTCTAGGGCCCAATACATTTTGGGTATTCAAGTGATAACTTTACAGACAGAAGGAAAGTTATTAAGGCATTTCCAAATCAATGCCAAGGACTTTTCAGAGCAGAATGACCAACTTTTTAAACAGAACTTGGTCACAGATGTATATTCCTAACGTTTTATGTAAGTGTGAGCTTTTTGAGGGCAGGAGTCAGATCTTAATCTCTGTATGCCCAGTCCCTGGTATTGTGACTAGCAGGTGAGTAGGTAAGAATAAATATTTGTTGAACTATTTGGAGGCAAGAGCACCCTCAAACACTTCAGTTAACTGGAAACTCAAGGAGATGGACATATATTCTAAGGGGAACTCAATTTCTATAGCTGTCTCTGGAGAAAATTCCTTAAAATGTTTAGAAAGTCATAAAGGTAAGTATAAAGTTAAGTCCTTTGAAATATCATAAGATTCCTATTTGGTGTAGGTAGTAGAACCATTTGAGGGCATATAGATGTATGGACTAAGGTGAAATCATGGTGCAATCTGATCAGAACCCCTTTTGTTTGCCTTGACAAAAATTTCCAAGGCATGTCTTATGTCTAAATGGAAGTGGGCAGAAGAAAGGCTTTCACTTTCTGTGGCAGAAGGAGGCCTACTCCTGGAATGCTGGCTGACTACTGGCTCAGTGGTTTATGGTTCCTCTATGAAGACTTCATGTGAGTAAACACACAGATACTTTAAAAAATAAAATGGAGTTGGTATCCACATGTAATACAACTATTAGATTGTATTTAGTCACACTTACATCATTTCCAATAATATGCAAGCAGTGACAGGGAAAAAAGGGAGGTGAGTCTTACAGGGCTTGTGCAAGCACTATTGAACAGGCCCTAAACACACAAGTATGGAAGTAAAAGTACAGTGATGTAAAGTTATTCCTCTGACTCCTATTGATGATATAAATATTTCTATGAATGGTATACCCAGTGCTAATCTCTGTTCCATGCTAAGATGCCAGATCATTCATGTTTATCTTATTTAATCTTCCTCACAAAATAACAAGGGTTTATCATAACTTTTGAACTCTTTAGTAGTGTGCTATTTAATGATTCAAAAGAGGTCATTTTATGAAAAGCAAATGCTTTAGGACAGTACTCACTTGAAGCTTTTTGAAATATACAATGCAGCATATAAAAAAGTGATATATTTTTCTACTTCTAAAAAGCATTTCAGAAGGCCAGTGGAAATGAACTGCTTTGGCTGTACTTCTTTAAAGGATGCTAAGTTTCTTAGTTTGGTTAGTCAAATTAAATTTGGAAGCTACCTAGAAATTTTCTCACATTTTGATCTTTAGAAGGGCAATTAATCAAGCTCTTGTTTGAGGTGACTCTAGCTTTGATCAGAATCCTATGGAGGGAAAGTGAGAGAACTACATATTCAGAATATTCAACAGTATATATAATTGAAAACAGCCACAACACGGAAAGAAAAGTAGATGCCAGTGGGCTGATATCTTATAACCTTTGGTCAAGCGGTACTTGGCAAATTTCAACAGATTTAGTTAATCAGAGATAAAACTAAGCCACAGAATACCATGAAAACAAAACAAAAGTATCAAAACAGAATGAGGAATTAACAGTGAAAAACAATGCTATACCTAACGGCATGGATCTACCAGAGGCGATTTGTTAGACCTGAGTCGTTATTTCGTAGTGGATGCTTCAAATAAAAACGTTAACGTTTCTTTAGGTCAAACTATAGCACAGCATTCAGAGAGCCAGCCAAAATAGCTGAGGGAAACTAGGAAGGCCACATGTGGAACTAATTACTCATGTAGAGGCCATGACAAAGAACATTTCTCCAGACTTTTCATGGGGGCTTCACTTTCAGGAAGTTGCTATAATTACTGTTCAAGTCTAGAGCAGCCTGCAAGCTGCTGACAGATCCAACAGACAGGAGAAGGAGGGAGAGAGAGAAGGAGTGAAAGAGAGGAGGGAGAGAGAGAGAGGGAGGGGGGAGGGAGGGAGGGGGAGGGGGGGGGGGGGGAGGGAGGGGGAAGGGGGAGCGAGAGAGAGGAAGAGAGACGGAGGGAGGGGGAGAGAGAGAGAGAGAGGGGGGAGAGAGAGAGAGAGAGAGAGAGAGAGAGAGAGAGAGAGAGAGAGAGAGAGAAACTTATCTGCCCTTTTTGATGAGTGAAATACCAGAAAACAAAGTGCCACAGGAAAGCTCAAAAAGGTTTCCAAATGAGCTCTGCCTTCCAGTGTTTAACTTTCTGTTTACTACTTTATCTACCCTCTATCTTCAAATTACTTCTCTAGCCTGGGTCAGACAGTAAATTTGTACTTCTACACTAACTCACTTTCAGTTGGCCACAGCCGAACTGTACATCTTGACTCTTTTTTTTTTTTTTTTTTTTACAGCTTTTCCATACTGGGGCCCACTTCCTGCCCAGTTGAGGAAAAAAATCTGGCCTGAAGATGAAATGACTGCTTAACGTTACACTAAAACATCTGGTACCATTTTATGCACAGACCCATGTCTGAGAGCAGGCGATTCTAGCGGTCTCTCCAGCGGCACAGCGCATACCCAAACCTCCCCAGGGTGACATCATCCCATATATGGACTCTCCAGCCCAGCCCTCCCCCTTTTCCTGGTCCTAAATTCATTGCCAGTTCCCCAGTCTGCAGCAAATGTGCCACGTCAAGACTGGAAATCACAGCCCTTGAGTGTGTCTCAGTCAGCGCAGCAGAATTCAGGGGGGAAAGCTGAATGTTGCAACCCCTGGTGCAGGAAGGGAGGCTTTTCCTGAGGACCGGGAGAGGATTTTAAGTACATGGAAGGAAGCTTCTGGAGATCCTGCTCCGTCGCCCCAGTGTTCAGACTACCTGTTCAGGACAATGCCGTTGTACAGTAGTCTGCACATTGGTTAGACTGGGCAAGGGAGAGCAACGCCATGGACTGCTGGGGACAAAATGGGCTGTTTCCAAGGAGAAGACATTTGTTTGCTCCTTTTTTGAATCTCATATCCAGTGTTTTTCTTCACAGGTTTTGCACACTAGGGACCAAGAAGCCCTCGGGGACACTGCTGAGAAAAGACTGCCGAAGGGAAGACCAGCGGGTAAGGCCTTCTTGACTGCTCACCTGGTCTGTGACCAAGGGAACCTAGGTGGGGAGTCCATGATTTGTGTTAACATGCAAGGCAAACAGAGGTACATGTGTGACGGGTAGAGATGTGTTTAATGTTAAAAGAGCAAAAGTGTGTGGTATATAGCGATTCACTGTTTTTTTTGTGGTTTTTTTTTTATTTCTGAAGATTGATAATTCGAGTGTTTTCTTAAGTGTAAAGGTTTTCCCACTTCAAAATGAAATATGAAAAAACTCACTCCAGACACTTAAGAATAGTTTAATGAGGCTACTTCTGAATTGTTTAATAATAATTCAGAGATTTAAAAACGTATATGGATGAAGGCTGTATGTATAACTTTTAACATCCCAGGACTGAAGTCATTTTTCCCAAAGTAAAGAATATTTGCTGGTTTTTAAATGCTATATGGATAGTGCTTTTCTGAAGATTTCCTTCTATAATATAAACACCAGGAATAATAGTACCTAACAATAAAAGAAGAACCTGCCAAGTCTTGCCTACCAGACAATGCAGATGGGATTTGCCCAGAGAAGAACGCCAATCCACAACTTATTGAGTCAGCAATTGAATAAATCAGGGAATAAAAATCTCTATCTTCAGATACCCCTGTAAATATCTCTCTTTCACTTTTTTTTTTAATCAAAGAGTGATTGATAATTGCTGCTCAGCTGACCCATCTTGCCTATAGCTTACAATGTTTCCACTTCTCCGAGCATTTAAAATGATAAGGCACTTTGTCTAGAAACCCACTGATAAAAAAGGAATTTGTAAACGAAGGCAGAAGTTTTCTTTGGTCAGTTTCCAGCTGTCCTGGAGGTGAAGGAGGGTGGGAGAGGGGGAGGAAGGTGGGAGGGAAGAAAACTCTCAAGCTGAATGAAATCCTAATAGAGAAAATAATAGAGCAAGTCTGGATTGCAATGTGATCTGTGCTGAACTTTAGAGGTAGGTCCCTTAAAGAAAGTTCTGGAAAAATGTTATTGCCTCATCACTAATTTTCTTAACCCCCATTTAGTTCAATTCCCAAACAATTCTATATAATGAAAACATCTTTTCTACAGGGTTTGTGAAAAATAAATGTAATCTCTTTTGTCCTTTAAAGTTACAGTGGTTCCTGAACAAATTCTTTTCTAAGTTATACATTTTGCAACAATTCAAAAATTGACTCAAGTTCTCTTTAGCAAAATATTTTATTATAAAAGGTTCCCTGAGTTTTCTTTTGTCAAAACAACTTACTTTAAAAATTACCCTTCTGATCACCCCAAAATGTGTATAAAGAAAACATAAGTATTCTTATATATTCATGATTATTAGTTAAAATATACACAGCAAGGAGAAATTTAGCTACTTTCACTTAGATGATATAGTAAAGTCATCCTTTCATTTTCTATTGTGACTTGGAGAGTTCCATATTAACTATTTTTAGCAGAACAAATGAGATGTTAAAAATCTATATAGTTTCTTTTACATAAGAAAACTAAAAAAAAGTAACTTTTAGAGGAGCTCATTTTTTCAAGAAATATATTTTTTCTAATTGATACAATCACTGAAGAAGAACAGCTAACAAGGTACTTTGGTAATGTTTAAGTTTTCTCAAATTTTCTGGTTTTTTGTTTTTTTGCTTTTTTTTACTCTAGAAATTATTACACTTCATAATTTGCTTTCATTTAATGTATATTTAATTTCAATTTCTTTCCTCATGTTAAATGATCTTTTTGTTTCAAAGAAATGAATCCCTACGGGTCCCTCACCTATTTTCTCCCTCAGGATGACTTTCGGTCTGGAGAGAGAAGGGACATAAGGGTGCCCCTGGCATAAGTACAGGAGGAGAAATATAAGAATTACTTTGTAAAAGGATAACCAAGGAGTTCCTGCACGTGCTTGATGTGGCTCTAGCGACTTATTTTTGAGGCAAACTTTTAACAAATGAAAAGGAATAGTACTTATTTTTCAATTATATGGGCTAAATTAAAGATCAAAAGTAAAAGCTCATTTTACAAAGCTCTGCCGAATGAAGGCAGGATTGTAGTTTATGCGCTGGTACACATGCCCACATTTATATACATTATAGCCGTATCTATATCCAGGTAAATTAGAAAAATGTTTAATTTTATTTTCATATTACTTTATAAGGAGATATACAAATATTTTAGGGATCATGGAATCTATTCCAGAGGAAACTAACCAACAGTGAGCATCTTCAACTAAAACTACCCCTGGATGTAATGGTAAGTGTAAGTATTAAAATTAAACATTATACATGGTCATGAAGAGAAATTGTTTCAGGGTCTGTCCAAACTACATTTCATAGAAATTTCATAATTATTTTTCATTTTAGCATGTGAACGACTGATAAACTGGATTAGGTACTGGGTTAAAAGGACTTTTCCGCCATCTAAGAGAAAGGAAGTTCAGAGCCTTAGCTTCAACACCATAATGTCTTAATTGGAAAAGGATCAATCGAAAACGGTGTACTTCAATTATCAAACCCATTTTTCTTTTAGGCCACAGATCTCAAAATCAAAGAAAGATTGTTTACTATAGGACAAAGTTTCACGCTGGTCACTTTCCTGTAGTTAGTCAATAGGCTTAATATCCTTCCTGCTTGGCATTCAGGCTTTCAGCCCAGATAATATGTTTATGTTTGTAAAAGACCAAAATATACTATCTACCCCCACCTCTTGCCTACAGACCACCCAAGTATTTCACTCTGTGGGAAATAGTTTAGGCATAAAAATCCCAATGAAAGAATTCTTCCCACTTTTTTGGTTGAAGTCTTAAGCTGTTATAAGATATAAAAAGTACAACTTGGTAATGTAAAAAAAATTCACTCATCCACAAGCGTCCATGCTCGCTAAAGAGACGCCAAGATTTCACTTACCTCTATAAGGGATCCGCTCTTTATAAACAATGCACTTTACCCTGATCTAAGGAGAATAGCCCACCCATCACAATAACGTCAAAATAATAACTAAGAGACCATCACTCAGAAATCCTGGCTTAAAATAACTGGAAGGTCAGACTTTAACCTAAGACAGGAAATTCCTGAGTTAAGATAGAAACTTTCTTAATTCAAATCCCTTTTTACTTTCATGTTCTGTAAATTAAGTAGATATAAATATTTACCCATTTTCAAAGGTCTCTTATGAATAATTTTTATCAGTTTTAATAGATAGAGATAACGAAATAAATTAGGAAAATAATTAAATCTTCATTTTGAATTTTTTGACTTAGCGTGACAGCCAGTTTCCTGGAGTTGCTTTGGTTTAATTTTACTACAGAAGACTTAGAGGATAATTCTTTTCTTACATTTTTTTCCTTAAGAAATAAAAGACAAAAAGAAAACAAGGTATAATAACCATGCTAAAAATTACATAGTATGATAATAATACAAATAGCTCTTTTATATTTTAGCTAGTATTTTAAGTAATAATAAACTAATATCCAACCTATAATTTGGGAGATTAAAAAAAAGTCAATAGGGTTTTCAGTCTTTCATCTTTTTAACAAGTTTAGGGGCAGGTTCAATATAACTATGAAGTGTGCATATGTCACATACTTACTGTAAGTGTGTTTTAAAAATCTATCAGAAACATAAAGTGTCCAAAAGCCTTATGAGTAGAACAATCATTTTCAGGGAGATTTTTTTTTTCCCCTTGAAAAACTGTTGCGGTTTTTCTGGATCAAAAATTTTTTTATATCTTAATAAAACTGTTTTATATTAAAGCATAACATACAAACTCACAAATATTTCTTTTTATTTTTTCAGGTTGCATGCATCATTCCTTTAATTGAGCAGAGTTAACTGGATCAAATTATTTATGGGAGAGAGAGGAAAAGTTATAAAGAATTTTAGTAATTTTTAATTTCCACCACTATACTCTTTGTAAGTGAATCACTCTATAATTACTTTCTGTTGCACTGAATGCAGCAACAGTAACACAATAGTATTTTAAGGCACTGGTGTTTGGCATACTCTAACCTTGTAGCTATTTAAATAACAGACAAGTTTACTCATGTTTATTATTCTGTCAAGGAAAAAAAAAGTTCCTTTACTCGGAAGTGATGGCCAGAAACAGAATCAGAAATTTATTTTCTTGAAATTACATAAGTACACAGAAAATGGCACTTAACAGCTTTTGTTAAAACATTACCTTATCTAATCACTGCATAAAAGTCCAGATTTGTAGAAAATTGTCATTTTCTCAGTATCTAAAAACTATTTTGCTTTCCATTAAGTTTCTATTTGCTATTTTCTCAGAAGTTTACAATTAAAGATAAATCACAAACTATTTGTTTTTCTTAAAGTTATTTGAGAAAATGTCTAATTATACAATCCTTGGACAGTACTGTGTTTTTTGGTGCTGTGTTTTTTAAGAAGTCCTACTTACTGGAATTTTGACTATTTGGATATTTTTGTTTTTAAAAGGGGAGGGGAATTTGCTTAATACTTCTACAAATGTGAATTGATAATTGATATTAAAATAGTAGAATTATTCTCGACTCACCAGAATTAAATTTTATATCTGCATATTTAACACTATTAGCTCTTATACAAATTATAAGAACATTTTTCAAAGGATCTGGTTTTAATTTTTTGGATATGAAATGAATTTGCCTTTTCTGCCTTTTCTTAAGGTACTATTTTGTAACTATGTTGCACTAACTATATCCAAAACATATTCTGAGCATCACTGTGGGTAACAACCTTCCAGTTTATACCCTTTTGATTCACAGCATGTCCCTGTAGTTAATTAAGAGGTGGATAACTTCAGCTCACAACTGCCTTTAATTTGATTTCACATCCACACTTAGAAACTTTGCATTTAAAAGGAAAATGAGACATTTAAATTGGTTCCTGTTGTTTAACATATAATTGGTAAAAACATATTCCCTTGTAAAATCCTATTATCAAAGCATCAGATACCAAAGTCAGCAGCTTGGGTTGCCAAATACATTAGGCTCATTATTTTGAAAAGGGCTGCTGTTTCCATGTAAATGATAATTTTCTTTTTCATGGGCAAGGTTATTGTACTTATCTACTAAAAGAAACATGTATAAACATAGTTTTTATCTTTAACTTCAGTATTAAAATATGCAGTTTTTTGCAAAGAGGAAAAACATCTGGTTCAATTACTCTGAACTCTGACTACATGTGGGCCAGTACTAATATGAATTGGATTTAAGAATAAACCTTGTGTTTAATCTTTTTTTCCTAAAATTTTAATGTGAGTTTTCTGTTATGCAAATTATCCATGTTAGCACATTTGGAACAAATGTATAAATGTACTTTCTGAATAAAGTCAAAAGTCTAACGTGTTTTTAGTTCCATAATGTTTTAATGTTTAATTATATTGTGTATTTTTCTCCCTTTCCCCTTACTCTCCAAAATCACCAAATCTGGAAAACAGGCTGATTGTATCTGTCTATGAGCAAAGGAAACCTGAAGGAACCAAGGGCCTGGCTGGACAGAGTTGTCATGTGTCTGCCTGTCTACACTTGCTGTGCAGAACATCCGCTCACCTGTACAGCAGGCACAGACAGGCAGTCACATGACAACCCAGCCTGAATGACAACCAGCCATTGAAAGAAAGCAGCCCTCACACCATAGCATCTACACCAAGAGCTACAACCAAAATGAGGGGCTTGGGGCCTGGGGCTTTAATCTGTTGGTTTAATACTTAACTCATGTATTACTTTATTTTGATTCAAGTATTAAAACCCACCAAAAGTAAAGTGAGTGGTGCCTATGAAATATAATAAAACCCATTTCTGAAAATGTTCCTGTGCATTCTATAGTTCTCTTTTCCTAATTGTTGTCAGTAAATCACTATCCTTGACATTTATTGTACACAGCTTTGCAGCACCCTACATCAATATAGAAACTCAATATAACAAAACAATATAACTTCAGTCTGATGCTTGACAAAGAAAAAATTATTCTAAGAATTCTCGTCCATAAACTAAATATGGTTTTCTATGTCATGATTTATTTTTAAGGGGATAGGGTGGAAAGACAGACGAAAAGGGAGGAAAAGAGTACTCCAAAGGATCAACTACTTTGAGTTACCTCTGCCAGTCTGGGTCTGGGCAAAACACAGTGAAAAGACTACTATTTCCAACATAATGTTCAACTATATTAAAATAATAGCTTCTCCTCTTTTGACACATGGAAAGTTGAAACTTTGATACTTCCACGCATCACGGCATACGTAAATTTATGACTGCATCACTAGGCGCTTATGCTACAGATGCTACAGTTTTAGGAGTAGAATTTACAAGGCCAACACATTCACTTGCAACCTATGCTTACATCACTATAAACTTTCAAGATCTTGAGATGTTCAGGCAATTCATTTATCTTTAGAAGCATAAGGAAAGTGGTTAATGCACTTGAAATGTATATTTTGCCACATCTTTTGAGAAAATATCCAAACTTCAGTTTATGCACTGTTGACTGGAGTGAAATGATAAGGGATGGCTTTTGTCTATGAATATCTTAAATACTTAAGGGTAAAAGGTGGGAAGATGGATAAAATTAGAAATGTGTCAACTTTTATTTAGTTCATTAACATGTTTTAGCTTCAGTATTTAAAATTAATTTTCATCTTTCTTAGATTCTGGTCAAGCTTAAAAAAAATGTAACACAAGGGTACTCAAAACCGTTTCTTCACATTTAATTATTAAACACTTTATGTATGTATTCTGAACTAAATCAAACTATTTTTCATTCAGCTATTTTATTTTTAAAATGAAAGTCTGTCTTAAGGCTAAGAGCCCAGTGAGTTTCAAATTTTCTGACAATGATATTTTAACCAAACCTGACATTATAGTTTTTTTAATTAAAAAACTGAATGATGGGGCAAAACTACAAAGCAAAAATATGATCAAAGTTAAATTTCTCTCATTTAAACAATCTTGTCTTATGGCAATATGTCATCTGCTAAAATTCATCTCTGCTTCTGCAAGATACATTGCGTGATGCAGATTTTTACGTTAAATAAAAGTTCCATTACTAGCAAATAAAGTCCTAAACAATACTCACAAACTGTAGAATATAAACAGGAAGACAATATAAAAATGACTCACAGAATATCGACATCGTTCTACCCAATCTTAAATGCCTTGTACAACCTGTTGCAAATGCTGCGTATGAGAGCTCACGTATGGAATTATTCTACTGGACCCTGCAAGGCAGTCTCAGGAGAGTGCTTGATAGCTCCCAGAATGAGACAATGACCTAGCCAGAACATTAAGGAGACTACACCCGTCCTTCAGACTCCAAAGGGAAAGCTAGGACGGCAGCAGAGTCATCCTAAAGTGAGACTCCAGGATAACATTTTCAACATGTTTCCTTAAAACATAAAGTTAACACCTTTTTTGTTAAATAGTTTTTACTCAATTTTCAAAAAATGCTTGAAAGAATGTTTTGTACGTATTTTAAAGTCATTAAATGAGGCACATTTAAAAATTTTCTCTTCTGGGAAAGGGTAATATAAGGGATAATATTGCTCTTGCAGGATAAACTTTTGAGTAGGACAAATAATGCATATAGGGGAGTGGGTTTGAATCTAAATTCATTTTTAATAAATTTGGAATAGGATTTGCCATGATGGTTTATTGAAGAAGTACTTTTTTCAAAATTATAAATCTTTAGATAATGCTAGAACATGGAAATTTTTGTATGAATAATTCTATATTAAAAAGAATAACATCACATAGTTTATGTGTGTAAAAAAATACACAACTATGATCATGCAGAATTTTAAGTAATATAAGTGGATTAAAGTTCAATATTTACTGGGACTTTTGTGAAAATATCTAAGTTTTGGCTAACTAAACAACTTAACGAAGGAGTGTGAACAGTGTTCACAGGGTCGACGCTGACCTTCACCACAGGGAGTGTGCAGATCTGGTAGGAAATATGCACAATCTTAAGAGTATAAGTGAAACTAGAAAGAGAGCTGAATATTTCTATAACTTCTTGATCTCACAACTTTGGTCATCCAGGGATATAACTGTCATTTTGTTTCCTATTTCTGAAATTACATTTGTCATTTGTTATTGTTACAAAATAAAAACAATGCTAAGTAAATATCCCTATAAGGGAATTATATAATCTCCTTATCAAGTTATCCAAACACTTCAACCCACAAAAATGAGGCCTGTAATTTCTTAAGAGTCCAAAGAATGTCCTTATTTCAATGCAGATGTTGGGTTTTCCTCACTAGTATAAGGTTAGTAGATTTCCACTGGAAACGCCTATGTTGCATTCTGCTTGCCTAGGAGTAGCTCATTATGATTTAAATCTTTACACACTGTGCTATAGAAATAGAATAAATATTGACAAAGTGTTTTTATTATACATAAATTAAGAGTCCCCTTTCTTCAGAGATTTGAATTATCTCTTAAAATTTACACATTTATGTACTTTTAAAACAAATTTCTCATTGGTTTTAAGAAAAAATAAGCTCTTTTCTCCTTGACTCAGAGTCTCCCATTCTCCTAAAATTCACATTTTAGATATAAGTTAAAGAAAAGCCATCATTTTTTTCAAGTCTGATTTTAAAGTTTTAATGTAAAATTATCTAGATTAAAAATCTACTTCAAAAAACTTTTGAAATGATAGTTTCTGTTTTATTCTCACATCTTGCTTTTTACTAAATCCCTCTCCAAAACTGTACAACATATATGAGCAATGTATGAAAACAACATTGGGAAATTAATTTTCTGTTTAAATGATTTTCAGTCCAGGAAGTCACATTTATATAGTCAGAGGATAAAAAACAAGCAAACAACAACAACAACAACAAAAACCAAAACAAAAAACCACTAACCTTTAATGATGAAAATTAACAAAATTTAAGACAATTTAAGACAATCTACCTTTAACGGTAATTTTATTCTGTAATTCAATAATTTAATTTTGACACTTGATATGCCAGGATGTGATTAATTATTATGCTGCATTTATTCATTAATTTGCTCAATGACACCTTTATTCAATCAATATTTAGTTAGTGCCTCCTATCAGTGCTGTGTTCCTTGGTGGTAGAACAGGGAACAAACAATGGCTCCTGGTCTCAAGAGGCTTACAGTTTGCTGCAACTCTTAGCATGTGTGATGAGTTGTTCATGTCAATTTTCACCTTCCAAAAACATCTCTTAAATCCATTCATTTTTATCAAATTCCAACAACTCATCCCAGCCCAAGCTACCATTATCTATGCAGACCACAATAGATGTAGAAAGCGATAGCTTTCTAGTAACTCTCCAGTCCAGTTTTGCCCTCTTCCAATCCATTCTCCACAAGGCAACCAAAGGAATCAGTAAATAATTCAAACCTTATTGTGTGACTCTCCAGCTTAAAAACTTCAAAGACTTCTCATAATTCTTAATATCAAAATCCTCATCTTTAGAGTACCTTTCTCTTTTTGTTCCAGTCACACTGGACTTAATTACACTCCTTAAACTCATCAGGCTCAATCCTGCCTCAGAACATTAACACAAACCTTCTCTGACCACTCAATGTAAAGTACCCCCTACCTGTGTCCTCTATCCCAGACACTCTACGTCAACTCATCACTGGCTTTATTTTCTTCCTAGCCTGTAATCAGTATCTGATAGGTTTTCCTATTCATTTGTATGTTTGTTTTATTGGGAAAGAGCCTTCATAAGAATAGGTGCCATGAATTCCTTGCTAATCATTTTATCCTTAGTGATTAGGACACTGCCTGGTACATAACAAGTGTTCAGAAAGTAATTGTTGGGAAATGTTCAGATGATTAAGAGCATAGCACTGACACTTAGCACATAGCTAAGTTACTCATTCTCTTTGAGCCTCAATTCTTCATCTCTAAAATGGAGAATGTAAATAATGTGCTCAGTGAACTATAAATACTCAATAACTGTTAGTCATTATGGTGATGATCCTCCTCATTAAGATCACTGAGTTTGAATTGTGGTTGCAAGTAGCATTCCCCCTAGTCATTACACTTGCTTAAATCATGAAGGCCAGCTTTTAGTCTCAGTGATGATCTTAATGATGAGAACTTCCTATCTTGTTTCTTGAGGAAAAAGAAACAGAAGCTAGTGACTCAATCATAGCTGTGTGTAGCCCATAAATTTGCTACCTTGAACTTCAGTGCTCTGCACCCTCACTACCAGCTACTTGCCTGGACCATGGGCAGAGTTTCCAATCTGGTCTCCCTTCTTCCATGCTAGCCATCCCCACTCCCTCCATACATCCACCCCATCCCACTTATTATGCACAACCCAGCAGCCAGGGTAATCCTTCTAAACCATCAATTCAATCATGTCACAACCTGTTGGAACACTCCAGTCATTTTCCATTATCCTTGTAATAAAATCCAAATCACTGGGTAGGGACTGATAAGGTCCCCATCCACTGGTACCTCTGATTTTATCTCCTGCCTTTCTCCCCCACTGTTCCTATGTTACAGCCACAGACTTCCTGCTGGATCCCATCTCCAGGGTTTTTATACTTACTGTTCCCTCTACCTGGAATATTCTTCAGCAAAATTTTCTGCACAGCGCATCATCTCAGTCTCTGCTCAAGTGGTACTTCCTTCCAATCACCCAAACCTAAAGACCCCTCCCCTATCACTTTCTAACTCAATGCCCCATTTTATTTTCTTCAGAGCATTTACTATCTGATATTGTACTACTATTCTACTTGCTTGTTAGCTCCATAGAGCAGTAACTTTGTCATTTTCTCTTTCTTAAAATGATCTAAATGGATAAAACTATACTTTCCTAGAGTTTTTTCATCTAAATAATTCCATTTCAAGGATCATTTCCACTCTCCCCTGACCCCAACTACCTTCCACACTATACCCTGGTTATACACAGCACACAGAGTGCGACTGTTCATGGCACTTGGTTAATATTATAAGTGTGCATATTTATTTTCCATTTGTTGTAATCAAGTACTCATGAGGAAGCTACAAGGGCAGTGATTTTGTAAAGAATTATCCTGAGTCTGGAGGAGAGGAGATGAGCCAATAACCATGAGCTCACCAGGCCTTCAAAGCTTCTTCCTTCCCTACAGGGGGCATCCTATACCTTCCAATGGACTTATTTTCAGGACTCACACAGCCAGACTAATGCCACACTCTAACAGCAGCAGCTACGCCAGAGTCTTCAGTGTCTCTGCTGCTAACACCCAGGAACATGTCAACGATGAGATGCCTGGAATTCATCTTCATAAGTCCTCTGTGGGATGAGGTTGGCTTGGACAACTCCAGGCATCTCTGGGATTCTTGCCTTTATTTGTGGTTGAAAGCATAGGCTCTGGAGCTCAACACCCTGGGTTCAAATTTCTGCTTTGCCACCAACTAGCTGTGTGATTTTGGTAAGTTTGTTATCCTCACCAAGACTAAATGTTCTGCAATAAGGAAAATAGTCCTGTAAAAAAGACTGTTTTTTTAAAAAAAAGTTTTGTTTTATTTGTAGTTTTCTCATCAACAATAGGAATAGTAGCAGTTAAGGCTGAATATGGTTAAATGAGTTAATTAATACATATAAAACACTAGCTATCATTATTATGATTCCTTAGTAAAATATTTTCTGTGGCCTTGTATAACTGAGAAAGGTCCCAAGGTTTACATGTATTTAAATGCACATAAATTATCATCTAAATCCTTGGAGCGAAAATATATCTAATAGAAGGTACCTTATTACAACTGAACAGCAAAGAAGATCATCTATTTAGTGATTTTTACATCTAGGGGAGTGTCTCTGAGCTCCTCAAGCTATGTTAAAACTAGAGCTTCCCACAGAATGACAGAGATAGCTAAGCAGCCAGCACAGGAAAGAAACCATTGCTAACCCTCATACTATCACAATGATCAAATCTACTTTTGACTTTGGTCAATGACATAAAAATTTAAATACAAGCTCTTAAATAGTATTTTGTTTGGACATTTCTATAGGATTTCATTTCCCTTACTGCAGAAAGTTTAGGGGCAATCAACCAATCATCCAATATTTTTCAACACACTATTACACACACAGCTCTTGAGAAATGAAAAGTACATATAAGACATGAAACTTTTCCTCCAAGGAATGACAAAGGCACCCTGTAATGCTTTCAAAAGATGTCAGGCCAAGATAGGAAAAACCTTTAACTTTGAAACACATGCCCTTTATGGCCACATGTAATTGAGAATCTCACCTGTACATTGTTTTGCTATCATGAGTATCCTTATCTAATGTTTGTATGCTGCATTATAAGTACCAAAAAATTATCAGGTCAGACCAGGGCTATTAAAACTTTCAAGACATAGTTTAATTTCTATCTGTGCTCCCTCACATTTAATGGTATCAATTTCTAGCACTTAAATGGCTCTGTAAGACTAATATGAGTTTTTTGTTTGCACTTTTATAGCTATCAAATTTAAATGAGTAGTAAGTCACAGGACCAAAATTATTAACATCTAACATGAACCAGAACACTATAATTACCATAATTCATGCTTTTATATAGATATCAAATTCTCAAAGAAAAAAAATTTGTATAAACAATGATCTGAGACTCACTTGAAGACTAGTGATGTGGACATTCTCAAAAGCCTTTCATTTGAGACAGATGCCACAGGAACAATTCCAAAATGCTTTATTAACTCTGCATCAATATTATTAATTTCACTCTTAAAATGTTCTATTACCTTGGGTCTTTCAACACTTTCTTTAATGAAAGTTTTCACTGTACCAGTACACTGACATGATTATAAAGAAGGAGGTTTTCAACTTTGACACCTACCTCCATTTCTTCAGGTAAGCAAACATATGGTTACAGCAAAGAAATAAACAAAAAAGAAAAAGAAATTTGGTCGAATATTGTAAAAGTTTAAATCTATAGGAAAACAATAGTGCTTTTGAAAACAAACATTCCAAGCTTAATCTCACGGAAAGAGAACCACTGCTGTCTCAAAATTGCATAGTGCAATAATATCAATTAATTTAAAATGAGAAACACTTTAACAAGAAAACTTTGTTACTCTCTGTGACTTACCTCATCATCTTTATACCAGGACAAGCTTTCCGCAGTAAGGACGAACCAGTATCCCTTCGAGCCCCCTTTCATGATACCAATGTTGCTGATGGTGAGCCACCCCTTGCGAATCACCTACGAAAAAGCAGAAATCAGCAGAGGTGTTTCGTTTAACAAAAGCCAACGGAGATTAGATGCCTTGGAATAAGAGAAGTTAAAAACAAGATATTAATTGCAATAAAAATAGTATTTTCCCTCCAAACTCAACTTCTATTGAGTTACTCAAGAGAATTCATCTTCCGAAAGTGCAGATGAGTGAAGGGAAGTCTCTCCTGTCAACGAATGAAATAAAAATCTCAGACTCATCGATGGTGGAAGTGGAGTGACTGAAACAAGAATAAAGTGAGGCAAACAGACTGTGTCAGGCCTGCTTATGGCATTGTTGCTACAATTAAAACATATTTAGTTGACTGAATGAACAATAGACTCTCCATATTCACTGTCCCTTCCCCACTTCCAGCCTACTGGCCCATTTGTTTGCCTGGTTTGCAGCTCATTAGGATTTCCACCAGAGACCGGGCAGCAAATGATGAAAAGAAGAAACTCAATTCAATCAATTAGCCCCTTGTTGGCCCTAAATAAGGCTGATTGAGGGAGAAAGATGAAATAATAAACTAAAATGAAAAGTTTGGTGTTTTTAATAATCTTAATTTACAATTTGAACAGCATATTGTAAAATTTCAAATTTATGAATTTTAAATCTTCTGGTTGTTCTCTACCATATTATAAAACATGTAGCATTTGCATAAAATTTTTAAAACAGGTTTTAAGTTCTAAAACATTAACAACTTGGATTATAGATTTAACAAAAATTATTTATAGATAAGTATTTATATGAAAAAATGTGAGGTTTTGTTCCCCTCAGAATTATTGTGAAGTTAAATTCTGTTATCCAGATGGCATCACTTACCATGTCCTCTATACAAGATAATTCTGTTGTCATAGAACTAGAAATGAAATGCTAAATGCAATTGGATGCTATTGTTCTAAAGTCAAAAACTGTCCTACACTTAAATTTCTGTGTCCTACACCAAAACTGTCCCACACTTAAATTTCAGGATGTCCACATGTCGACATGTGGACATCCTGAAATATTTAAAAATTACTTATTGAAAAACTAATGAATGTCAGTTACTAAAGGAAGATGAAAATACCCTAAATAATCACATTTCATTTTTATATTGCTATTAACTTTTCTAGTTGAAGAAGGAAGGCCAATCCCAGAGAAAATTATGGAATAGATCAAGGTTCTCATCATTGTCTTCCAAGCCTCTCTCCACATTTCTAGCCCCTGTCACCCTTGATTCCCAGTTTCAGCATTGCCTTTGTGCCCAATTTCCATTTCAGTGTGCTGTTGCTTTTTTAACTCCCATATAGCATCCCTCTCCGATCTGGGCTAATGCACTTTTCTCTATGGCTTTTTAACTCTCTACTTCACAAAGCACAGACTAATACTCAAAGTATGTGATATAGTTTAGCTATGTCCCCACCCAAATCTCATCTTGACTTTTAACTCCCACAATTCCCATGTGTCATGGGAGGAAACTGGTGGGAGGTTACTGAATTATGGAGGTGACTCTTTCCTGCACTGTCCTCGTGATAGTAAATGAGTCTCACAAGATCTGATGGTTTTAAAAACGGGAGTTTCCCTGCACAAGCTCTCTTTTTGTCTGCTGCCATGCATGTAAGATGTGACTTGCCCCTCTTTCCCTTCCACCATGATTGTAAGGCCTCCCCAGCCACATGGAACTGTAAGTCCATTAAACCTCTTTTTCTTCCCAGTCTTGGGTATGTCTTTATCAGCAGCATGAAAACAGACTAATACAGTATGGTTTCTACCAGTTATATTACAATCATTCAAATGCTTTATAAAAATATAGATTCCTGGGCCACCTATCATTCCAAGTGAATCAGAATGTATATATATGAAACCTAAGAATCTATATTTTAATATGTTGCCAAGGTGATTCTTATTCACAATGAAGCTTGAAGCCCATGCATGCACACATACAATCAAAACTTTATTTTCCTTAGAGTAAATGGTCACATCTATTTAATAGTTTTGAGTAAGAAGGAGCTGGTTAAATTATTTCACACTAAGATCATTACCCACCCTACCAGGCTTATAAGTAGCATGCTAATCATACCACTCAATGACAATATACTAGTTATTTCATTTTATCAGAGATGCAGAGCAAGGGTACCGGCATCAGTATGTATAATAAATAAATACTAAATATGAATCTGAGCTGTTTTCTTATTTTCTAGTTAAAAATATATATCAGTAGATATCTTACTATAGCACTGTGCATTTCAATGGATCTTGCATGCTCCCTGGAACAGAGAAACTAGGTTATAAAAGCCATTGCAATAACCCCAGTGAAATATGGCCAGGATATGAATTAAAGTCATGATGTATAAAGTTAAAAGGAAACGAACCTACTGAAGAAATATCTAGGAGGTAAAATCAACAGGATTTATGAGTGAATGAGAGTGGGATTAGTGAGGGGAAAGAATAGAACTAGGTAATAGTGCAGCCACTAGCCACTAACCACATATGGTGGTTGAGCCCTATTGACTAGTTGCCATTAAGATGTGCCATAAGTGTTCAAATAAACACTGAATTTTGAAAACTTAATAGAAGAAACAATGTAAAACACCTCATTAATTTGAAACAATTATTACATGTCGAAATGTATTTTACATATATTGGGCTAAATAAAATTCATTGTAAAAATTAATTTCATCTGTTTCCTTTTGTTTTTTAATGTGGCTACCAGAAATTTTGTAATGACATATGTAGCTTACATTGTATTTTTATTGAACTGTATGCTGTTTTAGAATGATTCTGAAACTATCGCAGCTACCAACTTTTAAAACCAACCATTCTAAAGTTCAGAAGGAATAGAGGAAGAAGACCCAGTTTGGGAAAGTGAGGGAGTTGATGAATTCAGCAAAGGCCATGCTGACTTTGAGGTAGCGTAGGAAACACACATAGAGTGTGATCTGACCTCTGAAGCAAAAGGAAAAGGTTAGGACTGGAGGTGTAGACTTGCAAGTCCTCAGCATATACACTGGTAGCAGTCAAACTCCAAGCAAAACAGCAGTGGTTCAAGATGGAATCCTGGGGGAAATATCAACATTTCAGAGGTAGTCACAAGCATCTGAAAAGGAATGTCAGAGAAACAAAAGCAATAAGGTCATGGAAGCCAAAGGCAAGGTGAACTTCAAGGAGTGTGAGGTTGGAAGTGTCAAATTCAGCACAGAAAGGGATATGACAGTACAATGCAGACATCACAGTGTCTTTAGCTATGCCAGTGTGGTGGTGGACAAGGAGTCAGAGTTCATTGGGTTGAAAAGTGAATGGGAAACAAAAACTGGAGACAGTGACTGGGGAGAGCTCTTCCCAGAGGAAGGTGGAAGACAGTTAAAACCAGAATAGGTCACAGGGCCAAAGGAGGTGATGGTGGTGATAGCTGTTTGGTTTTAGGTTTCTTTCTTTCTCTCTCTCCTTTCTTTCTTTCTTTAGTATGGGCAACAATTTAGCATGTTTTTTGATTAATAATTAGTAGAGAGGGCCAAGCACAGTGCTCACACCTGTAATCCCAGCCCTTTGGGAGGCTGAGGTGGGCATATCACGAGGTCAGGAGATCAAGACCATCCTGGATAACATGGTGAAACCCCGTCTCTACAAAAAATTAGCCCAACGTGGTGGTGGGTACCTGTAGCTCGGAAGGCTGAGGCAGGAGAATCACTCAAACACAGGAGGCAGAGGTTGCAGTGAGCCGAGATCACAACACTGCACTCCAACCTGGGCAACAGAGCGAGACTCTGTCTCAAAAATGATATAATAATAATTAGTAGAGAGTATGAGGTTGGCGATACAATAAAGAGGATACAAGGACAAAGATAGGAGTGGATAAGATGAACAGCAAAGAGAAGGGTCTAGCCTTGAATAGGAATAAAGCTGCCTCATCTTGTGAGGCCAGGGGAGGTTGAGAGAGTAAGGGTGGACATAAGTCCTTCGCGAGGAGCAGAATAGGAGGCTTAGGAAGGTTATATTTGATCTTTCCATTTCTGTTGACAAAGCAGACAAAATTATCTGGGAGAGTGAGGAGTACAAAGTTGGAAGGAAGGCTTGAAGGTAGTGACATTGGGGCAACCAGTAGTTGAGTCAGAGTGGATACAACTAGAATTCATTTTCTTAAATGGCTGAAAGCTGAGACTGAAGAACAAACTTGCAGGGACACAATCAGTGTAGTTGCGTTCTCTTTTCCAGCAGCACTTTGCATGCCTGATGTAGAAGATAAGATGATAAATGGTTATTGATCCAGGGTTCTGAGTTTCTGAATCCAAGTGACCTAAGTATAGAAGTGTAATGATGTTGAAGGTTTTAGGTAAGAAAGTAATTCAGGTGATCAGATCTAGGTCAAGCAGAGAAATAAGGTCAGGAGCTGCCAGTGGAGAGGTAGAAAATTAGAAGATAAAAGGAAGAAGAGTCCAATGAAGTTAGAAAAAAAAAAAGGGATACCGTGTAAATGAAGACAAGATGGAGTTTTCAGAGTTTAAGCTGATGTGACGCTAAATAAATTGCCTGATCTTACTGGCACTATTAGATTCATTCCTCAAAGATGCATCACTATTTCTAGAAGCATTTAATGTTGTAGCTGAAAAGAATATTTATTAAACATCATCTAGTCCAGTGGGTTTAGTTAACTGAGCTACAGGACAATTATGTTACTAATAACAGTTAAAATTTTCAAAGAATTGACATAAAAATAATTAGAATATATTTAAGATTATCTCTATGACATAATAGCACTTGCAATGCAATATGCTTTCTAATTTGAAGAGAAAAAGAAGATTACAGCTGCCATGTTGTGAAGAAACATGACCTACACCCCTTACCAGGTACCCATGGAAGCGAGTTCAGCACTGGATGCTGTCAGCAATTAAGCTGCCATCATAAAAAGGTTAAGAAGCACTAATCCAATCCCAGCCCTTCCTTTTACAATAAAGGAAGCACATTTGCCACAAATGGACTTGTTTTTCTGATAACAATCACTCAAAATAGGATTTTAGATGTAACAATTCCTACTTTTTTCAGAAAGGAATTGAGGGAGAGAAGCCACAAAATCAAAGTAAAACAATGGAATGAGATAAGAAAAGGCAGACATTCAAGAAAAATGGTCAGACCACAAGGAGTAAGACCACTAAGGGGAAATTAATAAAAAGAAAAAAAAAAAAGGAAAGTATGTGGGAACAGAAGTTAAAGACTAAATAAAATTTGAAAAGAATGCCAAGACAAATAGGATTAGTGGTAGAGGCCCTTCACAGAGAAAGATACAATATAAAATGTTAATTTTATATTCAAATTTAACACTGCCAAAATAAATCTACCAATGTTCTTACAGCCACTTACATCTTCTTAGTATTTGAATATCAAATTCTGTTTTGAGTATTCGAGTAAACAAGAACAAGCAAACCCATAATTACATGACCAGAAAGGACCTTGAGAGCTAAAAGGGCATGTTCTCATTTGTTCAGCTGGAGACAAACTGTTTTTTAAAATTTATTGCCCATAACTATCACCCAAGTTTCTTTTGCCAGATAGGAAAACTTTGAAAGCAACTGCATGACCAGCAATAGTAAGAGTGGAACAGCCCAGCCTCTTCTCTTGGTGATGAGCCTATCCTAAAAGAATATGTGTTCTGTTAGTTTCCTCCATGCTATGAGAAAACAGGTTTTGTCAAGGTCAGCAAAACCTGTATGTTACGGGTAGGTTCAGACCCCAACATCTGGCTGACATACTGGATCATAAAATTAATACAGAGACAAGGAATAAAATCATGAGAAGACAAAAGTACATGTGGAAGAGTTCTAGTGTGGCCAAGGTCTTGAACCCTCTGAGCAGGGGGTTTGACCTTGACCTTGCTTATGGTCGACCATGCAAGCTTTTTTCAGCTGTGCAGCTGTCTTTTTTTTTTTTTTTTTTTAACTGCGGTAGCCTAGATAAAGGTTGTAATCCATGCACCGTTTGATAGTTTGATCTTGGTAGATTACAAAAACTTATACCTAGACTTTCTCAGTAGATGAGCAGCTGCTTTTATAAAGGTAGTTCACACACCTCAGAACCTACCTGGCCAAATGCTGGGGAGCTGCATGTGCTCCCCGAAGGCAATGGACAGTCCAGTTACCCAGTTGGTTAGGAAAGATCTACCTTTGCAATCACAGGCATACTCAGGATACAGGTTACCCGTCCTTGAATTCAGCTGGCAGACTCGTTTCTAAGGCACGCCTGAGACAGAGATTTAACTACAGGGAAAAGAGTCTTCCCATTTACAGGCCTGGCAGGCCTCAGGAGGTGAACTAGATTTCCGAATTTTATACTATAAGGTAGCTGAGGTCTGTATGTACCACAATGCACTCTATAGGTCATGGTGTTAACCTTTAGAGCCAGGCCTAGGAAGGAAGGGTTAGATTAGCTGCTGTCAGAGCCATTCTGTGCTCTGGGCCAGGGCAAGAAGGGAACTGTGGAGAGTTAACCTCAACTGGTGTGGCTTATTTACAGACTAAGGGTCTCCCCCACCCCACTCACTCTTCTCCTAAGCACACATTCTGAAGCTGGCTCTGGATTCATGAGATAGAGGGGAGAATGTCTCCTCAGGAAGCCTAGGCTTCTTAGACCTATAAATTTTGTAAGAGGGGGCAGGAGGAGAAATGCAAAGGAAAAAGGAAAGTAAAAATTAGGAGGTTTTGAATATGCTGCATGGAAAAGGAAGGTAACTGAAAAATATCCTGGTGGGTAACTGGAGTTGTGGACCCTGCAAATTCCTGAATTTTGCAATAGACAGCCATGTTTCAAGTGTCCTTCTCCAAGAGTATGCACATCAATGACTTTCTCCCTTGATGGTAAATGTACGGTGGCAAAGCTAACTTCTTAAAAACGCCTTTGGGAATGTAATCCTTCAACTTTTGTATCTAGGAACTTGACAGTAGGAGAAGATTCACATTCACATTGAGGAGTGGGTTCACAAAATTCGTATGTTTATTTCGTTGATATTTTATTACTAATGTGTATTAATGATTTCATTTGATCATTGCAGAATTTTCTGATAAGCTATAGAAACAGCATGTCTGAATATAATTTGAAACAAGAAATAAGGAGCAAACACATACCCTTGTGCATAGGCTGGCCTTGAAGTGGACTCTACAAATGCACTGCTTTGACCCCCCTTTCAGAACCTTCTGTCCACTAGTGGTGCTAAGAGGATGCCCACAGGAGCCATGATTAGCTTTGGGGGAGTGGTATCAAGAAGGTAGAAGCCGAACTGATGGAGTGTTGACTTCTTACCTCAAAGAGGGATAGCCACAGTCCTGGCTGGTCACCAGAATAAGGATTAAAGCCAATGGAATAAAAGGTGGGAGAAGATGAAGCAATACTGCTGAGGGTTGAGGAATGGAGAGGCACTCCTGTTGTTTCCTCACTCAGTACCCCCCAGGAGGAGTAAAGTGACTTCTCACATTGATCTGGATGGATAAACAGGGAAGTGTAGTCCCAGGCCTGTCTTTCCCCCATTCTTGCCCCCAGTCATCAAGGGAACTCGCCTGCCCACAGAGGGTGTGTGCTCTAACAGTGGAAGGAAGGGGGTCATGCCTGCAGTTTTCAGGGACAAGTTCAATTCAGGAAAGTGTTCAAAAGTCATTCTCACCTAAGACACTTACTAGTCAGTCATCCAGTATTTCCTAAATGCCTATGATGGGTCAGGCACTGTGCCAGGTGTCCTGGCACCAGAAACACAAGTGAGGACCACCACAAACACGCCCAGGTGTGACTTTTAAGTGGCCAGCTATATGGTAGAAAATAGATTTTCACATCTGATGAACTAATGCTATGACAGGGATAAAGAAGTTGTGAAAACAAGAAGATGAGATGAAGTATATATAAAGGAATTTAAAGAATAGTGAAATTGAGACACAAAATAATCAAATATTTGATGAAAATTATTTTTCTTTGTTTTCAAGACTCTACAAAATCAATTTGTTCCCAATATTAATGAATTGGCTAAGTGAATTTTTTACATTTGGATGTTACTTCATGGTTTTAACCTTCTAGGAAATGAGAGTTTCCTAAGTATCTAAAATAGACAAAGAATATAATTTGACTCCATTTTTAGAAATTCAGGAATAGTAACAATGGCTAACATTTACTAAATATTACTCGGTGCCAAGCACTATGCTAAGAGCTTCACACACATTATTTCTTTTAATCCACATAATAATCCTATGAGGGAGGGAACACTTTCCTTCCTGATAGGCGAGAAAAATAAGATTGCACTTCTGTTTAACCGACAAATCCATGTTTGTCATTAACAGGCCTTCCTTGTAGGAGTTTCCGTACTGTTTGCCATTTTACTCCAATTTGCAGAGCATGCTTAGAGGATTCAACACTTGAATAAAATAAAACCTCTCCGGTCGACTGATTTCAGAGCCCCCACCCTTAACCCACACACATGCAAGGATGTTGGCTACAGTATGGCATCTAATGGCAAGCAATTAGAAGCAACTCATTTTCCTAATAGGAAACTGATTAACAGGTTATGGCATAATCCTCTGATGTTAAATTAAGCTAAACAAAAATACCTAGTACATGATGTGAGAAAAATATTTTTGCCAGCGTGTGCTAATAGTGGGCAGAACCCTAGAGTCAGACTAACTGGGATTGGCTCCTGGTTTCAGTAGTTGCTGCCTGGGTGACACTGGGTCAGTTAAAGGGAACAACCTCCCTTTGCTTCAATTTCTTCATATGTAACATGGAATAATAACAGTAATACCTATAATGTAGAGTTGTTACGAGGATCATATGAGCTAATATACATAAAGGATTTGGATTACTACCTATTAGTATTATATATATGCTATTATCTCAGTTATGTTTGTTATTGTAAGGACAGAAAAAAATTGTAATATATACCAAAATGTTAGCTATGATTGAAACTTGATGGTAAAATATAAAGTTCTATTTATTTCCTCCTTTCATTTCCCTGTATTTTTCCTATTTTCCTATAATACCTGGGTTATTAAAAAAGTAAGTTGGCATCAATTATTGCTTGTTTAAAAGAGGCAATTTCTTGAGATTTCCTTTAATGTATAATGAACACAGCATGTTGGAAAAAACTGAAACAGATTATCAGCAACCTAGTAGTGAAATAACCTAAGAGTACAACATAAAAAGAAAGCATTCTGAAGTAGTATACGGGAAATCACTGTGATCAAAGAAGCTTGACTATTTTAAAGAAGGAACTGACTGGATTGACTGAAAACATTAATAGTGTTCAATAAAAGCTGACTGAAAATAAGGAACCAATGTTTAATATTCATATCAAACCCAAGCTTATTAAAATGCAGCTGCCAAAAAATTAATAACTTTCTGGTTCCCTGGTTCCTCTGTAAATCCCAACCTCTACCTAATAACACAGGCATAAGTTTAAATTGTAACCATCTAACAAAGATTTTGTAAATCAAACAGAACTCCAAGTTACTGTTTTGCAAAAGAACTTCATCACACAACTGAAGGAGCCCCTTTCTCACTTTTTTCTGGACTTCCCAAATCTACAATGACTATGTCTATGGTGCCTTCTTCATCGTTCACTCATTCTGCCCTGCAAAAGCACCAGAAACCTCTTCTCAGTGAGTTTCGCTTCCAAAACATTAGCTTATGCTCACATAATGAGGGCGTTGTTTATGCCTCTGTGGCTTACTGGGCTTCCGCACCATCTTGATTCTTAAAATTATTTCTAAAGATTTTTTTCTCTTATTATTGTTTCCCAGAATTTGCTCAAATGCCTGTATATGCATTATTTTGGCCACATGTACAGTTATTTCTAAGAGTTCACTAAGAGTGAGCTGTTTATTCTCAGAGTTTACTCACCTAAACCACTATAAGATCCAGGTCATTAACCATGATGAAAATCAGGGCTCTCATTTTTTTCACTTTTTTCCTGTGTATCTTTTCCATGTGCAGAGCTTCCTTTGAAGTTAATGGGCCCTCCATGTGGAAGGGATTCCAAATGATACAAAACAGAATGAGAACTAAGCCTCTCATCTATTTCTCACATTCAAGTACAAAAATACACACACATGAGGAAAAAATACCTCATAATTATCAAGGCTTGAATAAAATGTGGATGTTTACTAAAAATAATCCAGAGTGCTTATTTAACAGAGGAAGACAAAACACCTTAGTAAATATTTATTAATTATTTAACAGAACATTAGTGAGCACCTTAGAGGTGTCAGAAAGCATACTGGAAATACAAGAATAAACCAAGGAAATAGTAACACACATACACACAAAGGCACAGTCCCCAACCTTCATGGAGCTTATAGACTAATGAGAGAATAGGCACTAAACAAAGTCTCACACAGATAAATGTAAAATTATAACTCTGGTTGGTGCTGCCAAGAAGTGGTTCCTTACGTGAAGAGTACTCTCTGACCTGCAGCGGGTATAAGAAAAGGCGTACTTGAAGTGTTCAGCACTTGACCTGAAATGAAGAGCGTGGGGCAGGAGTGGGAGAGGGAGAGGCAAACTCAGTGTGGCCACTCTATCTAAAGCAAGAGTGAGCCTCCTACCAGGAGAGCCCGGAGGAGAGACGAACAACACTTAGTCATGTAATTTATGTGAAGAAACTTGGTCCTTATCCTGAGAGAAATGGGAAGCCTTTCAAGTATTTAAAGTAGGGTAGCAATATGAGATTTTGATACGGTTTGGCTGTGTCCCCACGCAAATTTCATCTTGAATTGTAGCTCCCATAATTCCCTCATGTCGTGGGAGGGACTCAGTGGGAGACAATTGAATCATGAGGGATAGGTCTTTCCCATGCTGTTCTGCTGAGAGTGAATAAGTTTCATGAGATCTGATGGTTTTATAAAGGGGAGGTCCCCTACACATGCTCTCTCTTGCCTACCACCATATGACTTTGCACCTCATTTGCCTTCTGTCATGGTTGTGAAGGCCTCCCCAGCCACGTGGAACTGTGACTCCATTAAACCTCGTTTTCTTTGTAATTTACCCAGTCTCGAGTATGTCTTTATTAGCAGTGTGAGAACAGACTAATACATATTTGCCCATGAAAAGTTATTTTCTAGCTCTAGCCTGGTGAAGAGATTCGAGAGAGGAAAAAGGATACAAGGTGATTGATAGTTGACTATTGCAGAATCTTACATTATAAGTGATGATAACTTTGACCAAAGTTTTAGAAATGAACATATGGAGATGCAGACAAATTTGAAGAATATTTAGAAAGAGAAGTTAGTATGACAATAATAAATTGGATATGGAAGATGAGAGAGAACTGGGCGTTAAAGATAACTCCTGAGGTTTACGTTTAAGAAACTAAACAGACTGTGGAGGCACATTCGTGGAGAGAGAGTAGGCTGACTATGTTTAGGGAGTGGAGGAGTCGTAAGTTCAGTCTGGACATGTCAAAATGTGAACATGTGAAATAGACCATTGACTGTAAAGATGTCTGGATCAGATATGCAAATTTGTGAATTGTTGTTTGCCGATGTAAAGAAAACTGTGGGTGTGAAAAAAATGACTTAAAATGAGCATTTGAGTGAGAAGAGAAGAGGGCCCAGGACTGAGCCCTGATGGAAGCCAACATGCAATGTCTGGGAGAAGAGGATGGACCCATGAAGCAAACTGAGGCAGGGCTAGAAGAGAGAGAGAACAGAGAATACGACAGAAATGAATGAAAGAGAATGTCTCAATAAGGTGAAAGGATTGAAAGGTCAAATGCCACTGTAAGGTCAAATGCAAAATTTTTTTCACTGGTTTTAAGGTTACTGAAGAGAGAATATTAAAAATATTAAACAACTGGCCAGATGTGGTGGCTCACGCCTGTCATCCTAGCACTTTGGGAGGCTGAGGCAGGCAGACCACCTGAGGTCAGGAGTTCGAGACCAGCCTGACCAATATGGAGAAATCCTGTCTCTACTAAAAATACAAAATTAGCTGGGCATGGTGGTGCATGCCTCTAATCCCAGCTACTCAGGAGGCTGAGGCAGGAGAATCACTGGAACCTGGGAGACGGAGGTTTTGGTGAGCCCAGATTGCACCATTGCACTCCAGCCTGGGCAACAGGAGTGAAATTCTGTCTCAAAAAAAAAAAAAAAAAAAAGTTAACAACTAGTATGACATCAGTCTGACCAATCCCCAAAGGTGCTGGGGTCGCAGTGCTAAAGCAGGGTACCAAAGTCTCCCTTCTGTGCCAGGCCTTTGTCTTTAATCTCTGGACAGAGGGGAGGATGGAGGGACTCAGAGAGGAGCTTCAGCATCTCTGATGAGAGAGGGGCACTTGCAGGAGCAGCCAGCTGTAACTGGTCTGAAAGCATTAAATATGAGAAAAACTATTCTGGCTCTCCTGATGCATGCTGGCTGGGGAACATCACTAAGTGTTCTTGCTGTGGCCTGATGGAGAGGGGGGAGCGCCAAATTAGAATGGGCGGGTGACAGAGGTGAAATTTTCCCATGTAAGTCTGATTTCATATGATGAATCAATACTTTGTCAGCATGTTCCAGATGCAGAAAAAAAAAAAATTATTCCAAAATTGCAAAAGAAGAAGAAAAAAAAACAAGAATTGGCCAATGAAGAAAACATATCAGAGAATCAGTTTTAAAAGACTTCCTGGAAATTTTGGTCCCTATAGGGAAGCAACAAGATGTGCTGTCATTCATTCAAATTAAAGCTATAGAGCAATTTATCAATGTCAAATGGGAATGGCTGACAAATTTTAAGGTTTTGGGTTCCTAGGACAGTCTAGAAAAATTTATTTACCCTATTACACCTCTGAAAAAGAGTACCAATAGTATTACTAAGGAGATGCTCACACACTCAGGTATTAAATAAGTGTTAGTAGTCAATCCTTCGTAGAAAACCCACTACCATAAATATTGACGTTCTAAGGAAAAATGCATGCATAGATCTAATGTAGAATCCCAATTTTAAATCTCTTCCAATGTGAAGGAATCAAGGACCTTCCTTCCTCACCTTTGATTGCTCTGTGGATTTTGGCCTGCAGGATATGACGATATAGACACCATTAAGCAAATAGCTGTGGGTGACTGAGGCTTTCACCTTATGCAAACCACAAAAATACTTTCCTGTCAGTCTGGTTAACCCCGTGCACTTTAGTCCTGAAGTCCTGAGGAGTGGCTTACCAACTCCCCTGTTCAGTGCCACAATCTCTTATGTATGACCCAGTTGTCTTTCCTCCTAGCAAGCAAGAGAACACACTTCACAACTTCTAACTTGCCCTTATGTATCACTACCTTTTTCAGTGTTTCTAAGGATTTACCTGCTAGTAATTACTAGGGGACAAAACAAAAGAGCTCATTCCTAAAAACAATCTCTCTCTCCTCTCTCCACTTCAAACACAATTTAGCTTTAAGAGAAAGATCAAAGATGATACTTGTGGGATCCTGATTCACTATTAGTCCATTTTCACACTGCTGATAAAGACATACCTAAGACTAGGATGAAAAAGAAGTTTAAATGGACTTACAGTTCCACAAGGTTGGGAAGGCCTCAGAATCACAGTGGGAGATGAAAGGCACTTCTTACATGGTGGCGGCAAGAAAAAAATGAGGAAGAAGCAAAAGCAGAAACCCCTGATAAACCCATCAGATTTCCTGAGACTTACTCATTATCATGAGAATAGGATGGGAAAGACTGGCCCCAGTGATTCAGTTACCTCCCCCTGGGTCCCTCCCACTACACGTGGGAATTCTGAGAGATACAATTCAGGGTGAGATTTGCGTGGAGACACAGCCAAACCATATCCATCACAGAGACTAAATATAAGAGCCATGCACATATAAAAGAAAATGCCACCATTCTGATATTCTAAAATAGAGAGAGGGCTTAGGTCTCAGTGAAGACTTTTTTTTTTTTTTTTTTTTTTTTGAGATGTAGTTTTGCTCTTGTTGCCCAGGCTGGAATGCAATGGCATGATCTTGGCTCACCGCAACCTCCACCTCCCAGGTTCAAGCGACTCTCCTGCCTCAGCCTCCCAAGTAGCTGGAATTACAAGCATGCACCACCACGCCTAGCTAATTTTGTATTTTTAGAAGAGACAGGGTTTCTCCATGTTGGTTAGGCTGGTCTTAAACTCCCAACCTCAGGTGATCCACCCGCCTCAGCCTCCCAAAGTGATGGGAATACAGGTGTGAGCCACCAGTGAAGACTTTTAAGTAACTGATGGGGTTGAGGCAGGGTTTCTCAAAGTATGTTCTAAGAAATGCTATTTAAGACAGACATTCCATGAAAAAAGTTTTCATGACTAAAAAAGTTATGGAATTCCTGCAATACCATATAGTCTTCTCTCACATACACAATGCACAATTTTCTGTCAAAAATGCTGAGAAGTACCAAGATAAACACACCTTTTAACTTTGCTTACCAACTCCAAATTTGACCATGAAGCCCTATTTTAATATCTCCAAGTGTTCCAGATGTACTTCCAAAAACAGTTGGTTCATAGAGCTGAGGTGGCTACCCTTGAGAATACAGGGTCCTCAGCTATGGGAGAAAGAAGGGAATCTCCACTGGAGCTTTGCATCTCCTCTGCCTTTCCCTGTTCCCCCTCCCCAACACCACCTGTCCACTCCATGCTGGACTGGCTTTGGATGAGTACCAAATGTGGAATGTGAGAAAAGAATACTGGATAAGGGACTGTCTCAGAAAACAACCACATCTACAGCAGTGCAAGGAAATAGGGGGATGATGAGTGCAGAAGTCAGTGAACAAGGGAAGCAAAGAGCAGGCATGTGAGAACCTCTTGTGGGGTCTGTTTAGAATGATCGTATGTGTGTGAAAAAGACACATCTACCCAGACAGAATACCATCCACAGGCAGCACAATACAAGAATGAGATATTGACACAAATTGAAAAAGGGGAAGATGCATTTAGGTACGCTTCTTCCTACAGCTTCTGATATAAACAGTCCAAGAAGAAAGAACTGATATTTCATTAATATTATCACAACACAATTTATTTACATAGCAAGTGCTACCTTTTCAGAGCCAAAGACAAGCTGAGTCTACATATTAGCCAGAGACAGAAGATCCATCCATCCATCCATTGAATAGATGGTTATTGAATACTTACTATGTTAATTGAGTACCTTTTTTTTCTTTATTCTAGGCACTAGAACTTATATTCTCCAGTTGGGGTAGAGTTGTGGGTAGAGTTCAGGAATAGACAATAAACATATAAATGTATATCTGGGGATGATAAATACTATAAAAAAAAGCAATCTAAGTGAGATAATGCATGCTCTCAGTTTATGTTGGAGAGAAAATGACGTTATTCATTTAATCAGGAAGGGCCTCTTGGATAAAATAACATTTCAACAGAGACCTGAAGGAATTTAAAGAGCATGTGGATTGTGTTGGTGTAGAGGGATGGAGGAGGGGAATGAATTCCGGGAAGAGGGAACAGTGAGTAAATACAAAAGTCCTGAGGCAGGAACACCAAGGAAGCCAATTGCCTGATCCCAGTGAGTGAGATGGGGAGGAGCCTTAGGAACTGGGATCAGACAGGCAGGAGGAGACGGATCCCATAGACCTTAACAGTCATTGGAGACCTTTAGATTTGATTCTCAGTAGGATGGAAATCACTAGAGGGTTTTGAACAGGGAAGTAATATGATATTACTGTTTTAGAGGGTGCTTTCTGGCTACTGAGTGGAGAGACTCACGAGAGAAAGAGGCGAAGCAGCAGGGAGGCCAATAACCCAGGTGAGAGATGATAGAGCTTTGAGCAGGGTGGTGGTAATGGGCAGAGAGAGAAGTGGTCAGATCCCAGACGACAGGATTTGCTATGGGAAAGGAGATGTGGTATGAGAGGGGAAAAAGGGAATGAGAGCTCTCTGCAGGACTAGATGCCATGCCCTTGGAGGACAGAAATATTATCTAACACCTTTCTATCTCCAGCACCAAATATACAACCTGCACTTTTTTGATTACTGAGGTATGGACAGACTCCCAGACAATGAAAAGACTGTATGCTTCATATGGATACAAATGTAAGATAAACAATCTGTTTCTTTCATTGGTATGTTCTCTTGAGAAGATGAAGATAATTTTGATGGGGATCATTTTATTGTCATTTCTTAATCAATACTTTCATCCTGCCAACAACATTTTTAGCATCTTTATCATAGCTACTAGATAGTACGTGGTATGAAGGTTATAAAAGATAAAATTTTGGACTGACTTCAAGATGCCCATAGCCTCATATGTGGCATGAAACTTATGCATACTGTAAAATAAGCAACACTTCCATGGAGGTAGCAAGTCTCCAGGTACTCTAGACCCGGCTGCATCCCTCTAGAGCATGATCCTTAACCTCTTGGAGCCTCAATCTTCCCGTCCATAAATGAGGATAGTAGCACCTACTGTTGGAGGACAAATGAGAATGTACGGAGCACTAAACAGTACTTGTAACCATTACTCCAGAATATAGCATTATATGAGTAAGTGTTAGTACAGGGATCAAAAGGTATAAGTGCATGGAGAAGGAAAGGCTCTCACTCATTAGATAAATTGAGATACCTTATTTCCTTTGTACTCTTGTCAAATTGCTGTGTAGGGCAGGTGTATAAGTATATAAAGTCTTAGAGATTCTGCTAATGGAAGAACGTTTATGAAGAGTATGAAACAGGTAGAAGTGATCACCTACATTTCAATATCCACACTAAAACAGAAAGCATGTCTTAGAACACCCAGCCTAATCTCTTTCCACTCTTTGCCACATGTTTCAGCCACACTGGGCTATCTTTCTGTTTCTACAACACACAAGTTCTTTCTGGTCCTGGCTGTGCCTTCTGATAGGATTGTACCTTCTGACCTTTTCATGGTTAGCCACAGCTTGTCATGCAGAACTCACCTTATACCATCCCTCTTCAGAGAGGTTGTCCTATTGTCTCTCTCCACATTGCCCCTCCATCTTCACTTTTCTTCATGGCAACCAATTTTAATTCTCTACACTGAAAATATACACAATTTCTTCTGGCTCATTTGTCTTTTTGTTGTTCATTTTCTGTCTTTTCCACCACTAAAATATAAGCTTCATGAGAGAGTGAGGACTTAATCTGTCTTATTTACCACCCCACCCCCAGAAGAGTGTCTGGCATCGATTCAATAAATAAGAAATTAAATCAGCAAATAATGTCAAAACCCCTTTTATAGGCAGTATTATTTGCTTCTTTGCACCAGGTTATTTAAGAAGACACTCAGAAGAAATTTATGATTGAGTTTGACCCATCAGGGAATTAAAATGTGATTGACAACACAAAAGGGATAACTCCCAGCTGACGCCACATGATGCAGGATGTGCTGTAAAATTTTGTGTAAATGCTTTGGGCACTTCTGTCAAGTCCAATTTTTGATGCCAGGAAAGTTAAAATTTATGTTAAGAAAGCATGGACTTCCTGAGTTTTTTGGTTTTTTTTGTTTGTTTTTTTGTTTTTTGAGAGAGAGTTTTGCTCTTATTGCCCAGGCTGGTGCGCAATGGTGTGATCTCAGCTCACTGCAACCACCCTCCCGCCCTGCCTCAGCCTCCCAAGTAGCTGGGATTACAGGCGCCCGTCATCACGCCCAACTAATTTTTTGTATTTCTAGTAGAGATGGGGTTTCACCATGTTGGCCAGGCTGGTCTCAAACTCCAACTTCCTGGATTTCTTTGAGTACATCTGTTCCTCAGTTGTAAAAAAGTGGGGGAGTGGCAGAAAGAGCTAATAATAGTATATCCCCTTATAGAATTAGGGTGAAAATTAAACGAGGAAATCCATAGAACAGCCCCGCACATAGCAGGAAGTTCAGGAATGTTAATGTTACCAAGATAAAATTTTAAATAACAGTGGTCATTCTTGGAGTTTATTTTCTGAATAGAATTTCTTTCTTTCCAATTTGACTTTCTTATCTCATTAAGACAACTCTTTCACTAAGGAAACCCTGTTTACCTTTAATCATCAAACTAAACTTTCAGTAAATACCCCATATTCAGTAAATAAATAAGACATTAATTGTAACCCTGAGGACTACTTTAAACTGCTAATGTTATTAAATTAGAGGAGCCGTGAGAACTACTGGTTAAGTTAAAGTTTACTGGCACAATTCTGAGAATTCAAAAGGACAACTTTATTAATTGTGATAATAAAAATGACTGTTAACCCTTAATGAATATTTACTATGAGCAGTGTGCACTTTACATGGATGTCCCACTAATCTTCTCAACAACTCTATGAGATTTGCACTGCTGTTCCTCTTTTATCTTTGAATGCTGTGAGACAGAGAGACTCAACCTTATGATGTGAACGATTTGGCTTACAAGTGGCAAGTGGGGCCCCAAACTCACCTCAAGCTCCAGGCCTATGCTATTAAATGCCCCCTCTGTTTTCAGGGATAAAAAGACAGATATCACTACAGATTTTTATCACTGGAAAAAAAGTAACCTTTGACATTCAGGAATTGGTTATGGTTTCATGAATGGCACATACTGGAAAATGGAAACACTGAAGAGGTTCAGGGCCAGAGTCACTGTGATGAAAGAATTACTCAGATTTAAGAGTCAAAAGAGTACCAACAAGTGGAAAGGGCCAAGACTTTACAGTTGATCCCTAGCTCCACCATATGAGTCACACGGCCTGGGAGAAACTAGAGTGAAAGCAAACAATTGTGAGCCCCAGCTCTGGTGCTGGACTTCATGAGTTTAAATCCTACCTCTACCACATAACTACATGTGTCACCCCAGACAAGTTATCCAACCTCTCTGTACGCCAGTTACTCAGTCATGAAGCTGTTGCTACCTAGACCATAAGGTCATCGTGAAAATTAAGGAAAATAATGAATGTCAAGTGCTTACCACAAGGCTGGTATGTAAGAAATACTTAATCATATCAGCTATTTTTATTATTATCCATCGAAATGAAGATAAGAGTATATGCTCTGCAAGATTATTTTGAAGAACAAAGCACCTAACACACTGCCTGATACAAAACACCCATGCAATAAATTATAGTTATTATTATAATTATGATTATTAAAATATCAAATATTCCAGAGAATGACAGGTAGAAGTATAAATACATATAGCAGTTTCTGGGCAATCCTTTCAAAAGAACCTTCTGGTCTGCAATATGGACATCATCACCAACAATAGATCTCGTGACACCTTTATAGTCAATGAGGTTTTATAATTTGTCCTTTGCTAAACCCTTAAATGGCTAAATTGAAAGTAACACTCTAAGATTGAAAAAAAGGAATCCATCTATTATACTATTTTCACAAATAAAGAAGCTCCAGTAGCCCATGTGGCTCTCTTTCTTCTCTTATATCTACTCTGTTCATTATCTGAGTTTAGCAGTTACATCATCTTGTTTTGAGTTACTCGCCACTGTGTTTGCTATGTTCCCATTTTCCCAATAAGATTACAGCTTATTCGTTCAAAGCATAGACTTTCTGGGCTTCTAGGTCAGTTCTGCCATTTACTAGCTATGTGAACTTAGGCAGCTTACTTAATATAGCCAAGTCTCATTTATTTTCAACTAAGAATTGGAACCAATAATCCTAAATTCAAGTAGATTTTGTAAATACTAAGTAAGATGAATGTATATAAAGTACTCAATTGAATGTCTGGCATCAGTGAAGGGTTGATACTATTATCAAGTAGAGATCAACTGTGCTTTATACTCATTTGGAATACCAAATACTTATACCTTCCCTAGATCACAGATTAGTCAATAAATTATTGGTACTATGGTTCTAAATCAAGGGCAATATCAACACCAAGGGCTACTGGAAACATGTAGCAGTCTTATTGTATTGTCACAATGCCTGGGAGGTCAAGGATGATAAAGGAAAATCTCTCCCATCTAAAGCAACACTAGCATTGGGTTTTATGCTATTGTTTTGTGCTCGGGTTTTAATTTAAGTCATAATTCGGTGGTTACCTCTAATTGTTAATCAAGCTTAAATCAGTTTCTTTCTTAGATTAGAATTTACTATGTTCAGAATCCTATTTCAGAGCTACACGTTTTTTGTTTTTATTTGGGTTTGTTTGTTTGTTTGTTTGAGACAAGGTCTCATTCTGTCACCCAGGCTGGAGTGCCCTGGCACAATTTCAGCTTACTGCACCCTCGATCCCCCTGGCTCAGGTGATCCTTCCACAACAGCCTCCTGAGTAGCTGACACTACAGATGCACGCCACCATGCCCAGCTAATTTTTGTATCTTTTGTAAAGACAGGATTTTGCCGTGTTGCCCAGGCTTGTCTTCAACTCCCGGGCTCAAGCAATCCACCTGCCTCACCCATTCAAAGTGCTAGGATTACAGGCATGAGCCACTGCACCCAACCTACATGTAATCATTGTTGTGGTGACGTATTTATTTAAATGGAAAACTGAAATAGTCAGTCAAGCCTGAAATGACAATTAAATTTAAAATACATTTTTTCCTTTGAATGACAGAAAGTAATGTCCAAAATTAATAAGCAGCTTTAATATATTTTAGAGTCTCCCTTTTGGATATTAATGTCACAGTTTGAGTCATTATTTTAAAGAACAATTATGTATCTGGCGATTTAATTCCAGATTTTAAAATATTTAACTCTTTCATTCATTCAAAAGTTACCTGTTGGATATTTATAAGCAGATTCTATGTTAGACACACAGAATATGGTAGTGAAAATGGCAACTACTGTCCCTGATCTAACTGAGCATATAGCCAAACTGGGGAGATGGACATTAAACAAGTAGATATACAAAACTTGGGTGAGAAAAGTATGTATTTCTATGGGAAAACGCAGTTGAGGACTGAAAATAGTGTAGAAGTCAGGAAAAGTACTCCTAAGAAAGTGCTATTTAAACTGATAAATGAAATGATGTTTGGGCAATAATGGAAAAGAAGAACACGGAAAGAGCCTGAGCTATTGAAGATGACTGGAGACCTTGAGCACAGAATTCAGAAGTGTCAGAGGCAAGAGAAGGAACAGGGAGAAAGGAGGGAATGAATAATAGATGTTAGAACTTTAATTTTATCTTAAAAGTAAACAAGTATTTTTGAATGGTTGAAAGCTGAGGAGTCACAGGTTCAGAATTTTTTTTGTTTGCACCAAAGCAAAACAAAAGAACAACACATTAACTGTTTGACTTGTTTGTAATTTCAGCAAAATGTTTCAGGGTAGAGTGTTGGAGCTCCTGGTTAAAGTCAGTCTTTTAATTATTTGTGGATTTTAATTACCCATATTCTTCCCAACCTGCTTAATGATGGCTAACTGAAAATTGGCTGTAACTCAAGATACTCCAGGAGGAAACTTAATAAAGTAAAGTATGTAACAGATGAATTCCTGATTTCCACTGAAAACTAAAGAACATATAAGTAACAGGCATTCTGATTTCTGATGGGAAATGGAGAGGCCCTGGTAAATATCAGTCATCCAGAGCAGCTATTTTGTTAATCCCGTAAACTAGTTGCAGATGTTGGCTCAAACAGCGAGGCTTTGCATCTGTAATTTTAAAATTGTCTCATATTTCTAAAACCTGACTCTGCATGCACCGGAAATCAGTGACATGAATTATGAACTCCAGGAAGAGGAGACGCTCAAGAAATGCCAGAAGTGATAGGAGATAATATTTGGAGCAGTGGTCAGGCTATGTGCACAGGATGAGTGAAGGATGACATGGTTCCTTCCTCCAGGACATGGATTCTGCGACCAGGCATTTGAAAATGAAATCCTGCAAGTGGATGTACCAAACAAGAGGAAGTCATTTATAGATAGTTGAGTCCCCAAAAACAAATCCTCCTTTTCCCTTTTCCTCCTCCACTTTTTATAGCAGGTCAACAGGAAGAACAGAGTTGCTGGAAAAGAAAGAGATGTTTGAAGAGAAAAATATATATATGCTAAAAATTCCATAGCTTTATTAAGAAAATCAGTTTTAGTAGACTAGGGAAGGAAACAGTAAAATGACTTGCTATTAAACTAAGGTTTTTGTTATAATCGTTCTTTCTTATAAAAGACAAAAATCCATTTAGACTCAAATTAAAACTTTGAAAAGGGGCTGAAGATGGTAAAACTCCATAAAGAATTCATACTAGTGCAAACAAATAATAATCATAGGCATTAGAAATTGTTTAAATTATGATGACTATATTTAGTATTAATATTTTTATTTCCCAAGCTTATTTTATTTTTGTTCACCATTTCCAAGGTAGTTCTCCATCCAGGCAATATAAATGGTAGTACAGCTAATAATCTGCCCACAGGGGCCATCCATCACAGGCTAAGTGTGTAAATAACCTTACCAAGAATCAGGACAAAAACTTCAGCCAATTATTTGGTAAGGCAAGAGTACAGTGCAAAGCTTCAAGGAACTGAGGTTTAATTATAAAACCAGGACACTCATTTCCTGGATAGGGAACATTCATCCCATATAATTCAGCCTAATGGAATTCCCTGGGGTGGGGAATGGATTGGTTGCTGAGTCAAAGAAATTTCATAGTAACTTTGGGAGTAAGACATTTCATTCCCCAATTAGTGAATGCTCCACATGTTTACATTTTTTCAAGAGATTATCTCTTAAGTTTCACTTATTTTCTGCACTTATATAATTAGAAAATATATATTGCTAGGCAAATAAACCACTTTGCCCTTTCCAGAATTATTCAGATACATCTGAGACCTGCATTAACTCTTTCAAGTTACTAAGACTATTCCAATGAAGTCACAATCTTGCTGTACCATGCAAATTACTCCCAAGGGAAAGTAAAAATGATTCTACAGAAGCTGTAAGAGACTTGGTCATTGCAAATGTCTGAGGGAAAAAAGAAAAGGAGGGACTTCACTAAGGGGTGGGGGATTTATGGCAAATGGAATTTTGAACTAACATGTAGAGTTACTATATGATAAATCTGAGACCCTAAGATTAGAAGACATATACTTATCTGAGGAGGAAAAAAAATTAGATTGTTCTCAAATGGGATTATCCTATTACAACACAAAATTTTAAAATTTATGATAAAATGTCCTGACAAGCCCTGGCATTTAGGTACCTTGACACTGAGACAAGATACAGCAGAGTCCTGAGTGAGAATGGAGCCCAGAAGGTTAACCACTGGGTACCCCATGCCTAACTGCTCTGATCAACATACGCTTTCTTTTTCATGAATACATAATGCAGGACTCCTTGAAATACCTTAAGAATGTAAAGATGTCTCATATTTTGTGGAATATCTTGACTCAGGAAAAATTCTGTAATGTTATTGCACTGAATGTGAAAAGATTCGTGCATTGGAGACAGAAACTGCAATTTGCCTTGGTCATGGTGAATTTGGGACATATTTATTTTCAGAGGATTTAATTTCAGTATAAGAAGCAATGAACAAAAATAACAAAAGAGCACTATTGGAAATATATACAAGAATGTCTCATCTATTTACTCTGATCTTCACTGGGATAATGAACCAGTGGCATCCTTCCAAAAGAACCTTCTGGTCTGCAATATGGACATCATCACCAACAAAAGATCTCGTGACACCTTTATAGTCAATGAGGTTTTATAATTTGTCCTTTGCTAAACCCTTAAATGGCTAAATTGAAAGATTCGGAGTTCTTGCACGATAATAAGAGAAGAAATTGACATCCCTGCACAGCAGTCTCAGCCTATGAACTGACAGTGATTCTCCCAGCTGGCCAACAGCTGAAAACCCTTTTACTGTTTTTTCCACATCCTACTTAGTAACTATACTGAGTTTCACCATCTTCTTAAGACATCCTTGTAACTCCTACTCCTCTCACTCCCAACAGATGAACCAGCCTCTTGTTTTATCTAGCACATTGAGATAAGCAGGAATAAAGTACACAATATTTTTTTCTCCCCAATTTTGGTGACATTTCTCTTTCAACAGGAATTTTAATAGTAGTGCATATTCATTCTTTTTTTATAAAGAATAACGTTACCTTAAATTGAATAATAAGAAAATTCATTCAGTGGCAAACGATCACTCCCAATAACCAAATAAGTCTTGTAGAAGAAAAGCAAGAACGTTTCATAAGTATATCAATATAACAAATTATGTAATTTATTCAATATGTAAGACCATAATCACTTCAATGAAATTCAATGCCCATTTTTGATAGAGAATCTCAGATACAGAGGAATAGAAGAATTTACTTTTTTAAAAAATTTCTTTTAAAAAAAAGAAATTAGGTTCAGGGGTACATGGGAAGTTTGTTACATAGGGAAACTTGTGTCATGGGGGTTTGTTATACAGATATTTCATCACCTAGGTACTAAACCTAGGACCCATTAGGTATCCTCTCCCTCCTCCCACCCACCTAAGTTTCTCTCCTTCTTTCTCTCTTTCTTTGTCTTGCTCTGTCTCCCAGGCTGGAGTACACTGGCCCAATGTTGGCTCACAACAACCTCCTCCTTCTGGGTTCAAGCAATTCTCCTGCCTCAGCCTCCTTAGTAGCTGGGATTACAGGTGCCTGCCACCACATCTGGCCAATTTTTGTATTTTTAGTAGAGATAGGGTTTTGCCATGTTGGTCAGGCTGGTCTCAAACTCCTTACCTTAAGTGGTCTGCCTGCCTTGGCCTCCCGAAGTCGTAGGATTACAGGCCCAAAGTTATTTCTTTATCATACTAAATATATTTAAAAAAAAATCCAACATTAAAACTGATGGTAAAAGACTAAAAATATTCCCACTAAAGTAAAAAGCAGTTTAGAAAATCCAGTACTATTTTATATTGTTCTGTAAGGAATAATATATGAAAAGAGAAATAAAAGATGCAACTACAAATGTAAAATAAAAATTATAATTGAATTGTTTAAAGCTACTAGAGAATCCAGTAAACTCCAGTGATACAAAATAAGTGCTTAAAAATCAATGGTTTTCATGTAGCAATAAATGATTATAAGATATAATTGAAAAATCCTATTTAAAATTACAACTTGAGTATTTTCAGTTATTTTATATTTTAACAAGAAATATAAATTTACCTAAATTAAGGGGGAAAACAGAAAATTATAATAAACAGAACAAATGACTATTTTATTGGATGGGAAAACAGGAAGTGAAAAAATGAGACTTCATCCCATATTAATTTATAAGCTTTACACACACCCAATCAACATTCAAATAGAACTCTAGTTGGGATATGACAAGATTTTAATCTTAAACTGAAAGAATAGGTAATCTACAAAAGCAAAACTCATTTTTGAAAAAAGAATAATAAAAGGAAAAACTTAGCAGTTATTAAAACAAACAGCTGCAATAATTAAAAAGTGTGTCACTGTACAAAAATCAACAGATGGAGGGACAAGACAAATAACCTAGACACGGACTCTAGGTGAAGAGTTCATCCTTCACCAGGACTGAAGCCAGAATTCTGCCACTTATCCATTGTGTGACCTAGGGTAAACTATCTGACTTTTCTAAGCTTCAGTCCCATCATTCATAAAACAGGAAAACTACTGGACCCTATTTCACAGGGTTGCTATAGAACTGCATGAGTGGATGTAAGGAACACATTTAAGGCAATATCTAGTCATAGAGTAAATTTTAAGGAATGTGAACTGCTATGATTATTATGCTATTATTGTTGACAGAATACAATCACGGAAGTATTACAAATCAATGGTGATAGTACGGACTGTTCATATGATTATATTTGTACATTAGCCCCTTTGGAATAAAAATTATAATAGCGGCCAGGCGCAGTGGCTCACGCCTGTAATCCCAGCACTTTGGGAGGCCGAGACAGGCGGATCACGAGGTCAGGAGATCGAGACCTCCTAGCTAACACGGTGAAACCCCATCTCTACTAAAAATACAAAAAAAAAAAAAAATTAGCCGGGCGTGGTGGCGGGCGCCTGTAGTCCCAGCTACACGGGAGGCTGAGGTAGGATAACGGCGTGAACCTGGGAGGCGGAGCTTGCAGTGAGTGGAGATCGTGCCACTGCACTGCAGCCCGGGCGACAGAGTGAGACTCTATCTCAAAAAAATAAATAAATAAAATAATAATAATAATAGCCGGTAGTAAATGAGTTGTACAAGATACATAGTGCTTTACATAAACTAATGTGTTTAATCTTCATAACAACTCTAAAAGGTAGATGCAATAATCATACTCCTTTTGCAAATGAGGAAACAGACAAACAGAGGTATTAAGGAACTTGCCTTAATATGGCTGGCAAGTGGCAGAACCAGGCATTGCAGATTCTATGCTCTTAGCCTCTATACTCTGCTCCCTAAGTTAGTGCCTCACCTCATACCCTGTGCCATGACAAATCTCAGATGGGTAACAGGGACAAATGTCAATAACGGATGCATTAAAATGCTACAAACATAAGGATGAATACTTAACTGCTCTTGAGGTAGGTACCACCTTTCTAAATGTAAACACAGTAGAAGAAATGAGAGAACAAAGAACAATAAATATTACTATAAACCATTTTTTAAAACTTTACCTCAAGAACCTTATAAATAAATTAAATTCTACATAAGAAAAATGTTTAAAAATTGTTAATAGATATGATAACAGGTCAGTATAATTATTATATCAAAATTCTGTCATAAATCAGTAAAAGTTTAAAAATATCAAAGAGAATATAAACACCAGCATGAATGGCTCATTCTAAACAGAAGATAGTAGTGGTCAATAAGCATGAAAAATATTTCTCCTCACTGGTAAGTTATAGACATAAGTGACTGTGGTTTAAGAAGACAGAAGTATATGATCATCAAACAAACAAAAAAAATTTAAATAGCTAAGTATAAAACTCCACAAAAATATTGGAAGAAAATATAAGCAAGTAAAAAATAAATGCCATAAAACGTTTAAAATTGTCTAAACCAAAATTATAACTTTTTGTTTTATAATATACAGTAAATAAATTGAAAGTTAAGAGATAGATAAGCAGAAAATATTTGTCCTGTATATAATACAAACAAAATTAATATCCAGACTACTCTAAAAATTCTAAAAATCAGTAAGAAAATATTACAATGGTTCCCTAAAACGGGCAAAAGACACATCAGACATTTCATAGGAGAAGGGATACCAAAGTCTGTTAAATAGGTATAAGGCTGGTCCGTAACTTTCTTTTTTTTTTTTTTTGAGACGGAGTCTCGCTCTATCACCCAGACTGGAGTACAGTGGCACGATCTCGGCTCACTGCAACTTCCAACTCCCTGGTTCAAGCGATTCTCCTGCCTCAGTCTCCTGAGTAGCTGGGATTACAGGCATGTGCCCCACCACGCCCAGCTAATTTTTGTATTTTTAGTAGAGATGGGGTTTCACCATGTTGGCCAGGATGGTCTCGATCGCCTGACCTTGTGATCCACCCTCCTTGGCCTCCCAAAGTGCTGGGATTACAGGCGTGAGCCACCACGCCTGGCCTCTATAACTTTCAATCAGTAAAATGTAAATCACAACAACAATATATTATTTTTTCTGTTAGATTATCAAAAATTATATAAAATATAATTATCCAGTACTGGGTATTGAGGTACTTACATATATAGTTGTTGGGTCTATGAACTGGTTCAGCTGTTTTGGGAAAACTGGAAACAGCATAAATACTTATCCTTAGGGAAATGTGAATTAAGTATGGCACATCCATACTGTAGAACACTATAATATTATGTCACAAAGAAGTTTTGTCATTTTATGTCTGCGAATTTACATGGAAAGATCCCTAAGACATATCATTAAGTGAATAAAGTGAGTTCAACTTCAAATATTTACTCAGCAGCTACCATACACCAGCTTTTAGATGTTGTTAGGGATACATTAATCAACAAAAGAGATAAAACTCCTTGCCTTGGTGGAGTTTACAATTTCAGCACAAAACATGTACAATATTTGTCTATTTTTATTTTTTTAAATCACAGTGTCTTTGTATGTGGGTGGGTATGTACACATGTGCTTGTGTGTGTATATATGTGTATATATACTCCAAAATGATAACAGTGGTGGTAGCTATGCAGGTGAGGTAGTGGAGGTAGCTATGGGTGGGGATCAAGAGTATATTTATTTTATCTGCATTATTTAACTTTTTCACAGTAAAAATGTGTTCATATATTTACTGTTTAACTTGAAAATTATAGATTCAAAATTATGTACTTTGGATACAAGTAACAAATGGATACTTTGTTGGCTCTGGGGATACTTTGTGCTAAATAAGCTATACAGTGGTTAATAAAATAATATCTTCGGTGAGGAACATTAACATTTTTAAATGTTATCAAAATTCCAAGGAATTGGAATAATACAGGCATTTGCTTACTTGGAATCAAACATACCACACTTGTGAAAAAGAGAGCATCAAAGAGGATAAAAGAGACAGAGGGAGGAGAAGAGGGAAGCAAGGAGGGAGAGAGAGGAGCTATGGGGCAGCTGAAGGGAGGCAGGAGAAGAGACGCCTTTGTTTCACCAGTTGTTCTTCCTCTGGTGAAACAAGACCACGCTCTACTGTCCCAAAGTTAAAACATAGCAGAAAACCTAGATTCTGCCTATTGAAGGGGTTTTTCAAAGTAATTTTGAGTAGATAAGATAATCTCTTCACTGGTTTCTATGCTCTAAGCCCTCCATTAAGATGCAACTTGGCTGTAAAAATATGGAAAGTACATCTGCTTATTTTCTGGGGAAAAAATGTAAGTGGCATACATTAAATACTATTCCAAATAAAACTCTAGATCTCAAAGATGCAGAACAAATTAACAGGCTGTATATTTGACAAAGTGTGGTTTTCATAAACTCTAATCTCTATTTTATTATAATAAAATAATGATTATTATATTCTATAAGCTATTGACTGGCCCCTTTAGAGATATTTTTATAGAATTAAAAAATAAAATGGCAACAAATTCAAATAGCCATTATAGTTTTTTGGTTCATCAGATTAATTTATATAAACCCAAGTTCATTCTTTTCAGATCTAATGGCTTTATTATAAGAAAAATTTTAAGTGGCCGGGTGCGGTGGCTCACTCACATCTGTAATCCCAGCACTTTGAGAGGCCGAGGCAGGTAGATCACCTGAGGTCAAGAGTTTGAGACCAGCCTGGCCAACATGGTGAAACTCCATCTCTACTAAACATACAAAAATTAGCCAGGCATGATGGCACACATCTGTAATTCCAGCTGCTCAGTAGGCTGAGGCAGGAGAATTGCTTGAACCTGCGAGGTGGAGACTGCAGTGAGCCGAGATCATGCCATTGCACTCCAGCCTGGGCAACAAAGCAAAACTGTCTCAAAAAAAAAAAAAAAAAAAAAAGTAATAAAAAAAGCAAATGAATGTAAATGATGAGATTATAAATAATTGGACTATAAAATGAGATTCTTGATGAAATTTACAAGCCATTAGAACTGTGGTTAAACACGGTGATTAAGATTTGAATCCTGGTGCTATCATTTATGATCTGTGTGACTGGGCACATTACTTGGCCTCTCCATGCCTCAGTTTTCCTATCTGTAAAACTGAGATAATAGGGGTACCTACCTCATAGAGTCATTGAGAGGAATTAATGAGCTGATGTGTGTAGAACACCCAAAACCATACCTAAGTACCTAACTAGTATTATCTCATTTAATACAAAAACCTTATGAAACAGTTACTATTATTATCAGCTTATTAAGGATTAGAAACCTGAGGTACAGTAAGGTTTAATTAATTTGCTCATGGTGACACAGTGACTCCACTGTGTCAGCCCTGAAGAACCCAATGCACTATGTTGCTTCTCAACGTAGTATAATCAGTAGAATTATTTTTGAAAGGAAAGGGAGAGAAGGTGAAAGACATGAATTGGAAAAATAATTAAATTTCATTAATAAATGAACCATAGGGTTTTAATGATGAGGTGTTAACCATCTTATATTCCTTTAAAAAGACAACATACACAAAAATCCTATTATCCAAATTAGGTTGTTCTGAAGACAAATAACGCTCAGCAAGTACCTGCCTTCACCTGTGATGCACCTCCTCCAGCATCTATCCTTTCTTCTTCCAACAATAGCTCTTTCACAGGAGAGGCAGCCCATGTGTTCTGGTGAGGAGCCTCCCCTGTGCCATATGATGTGACCTAAGTCAACCAGTATACCTCATTCTCTGGCCACAGTGAATAGTTCAGAAATGAGCACATGATCCACACCAGTCCAATCAAACTGAACCTTAGAAGGTTTTCTGAAAATCCAGGGAGAAAGACTCTTATTTCTGCTGGATTCAAACTAGGAAGAAAATTCCCTGGAGACTGATGACAGTCATCTTGCAATCCTTTGGGGCAAGAACAGAACCACAGCAAAAGAGCAGAACAAAAATATGGAAAGAAAAAAACTAGTTCATAGTGATACTATTTGAGCTGTGGATTAAATAATGCTGATTCTATCCCTGAAGTGTCCATTCATGTAAACTAACAAATTCCCTTTTTTCCAGGGTCATTTGAATTTTCTGAAATTTACATCTGAAAAAATCCTAACTGATAGAGATATCGGTACCAGGAAGTCAGGTGAGAGTTGGGGTTAAGAGTGACAGACCCTAAAAGGTGGAATTAGCTGAGTGGAGAAAGGCGAGAGGGCTGGAAGGATCTCTCTTAGGCTAGGATGTTGGCAATCCCTGTTATCTATTTGTTAAAGAACTAATTAAAATATCACCTTTTTAACACTGGACTCAAACCATGTACATACAGAGGGTGAAGAACTAGGGGACATGGCAGGAAAATTTCAGGATAGTGAAGTCCATTTATAATTTTCTGAGACCTGTGAGAGATCCTATGAAAAAGAGACAAGTGTCTACTGAAACTAGTTTTCAGAAAATAAGGAGAGAAGAAAACCCTGTTTGGAAGGAAATGTCTTCTTCTGTTTGCAGCCTGCAATACAAAGGTTGATAATCCAGTTACCTGGAGACCTTGTAGGTTTGAGAAAGTCAAATTTCATATTCCAGTCTAAAGTTAGAACAATAGTAGGCACATGGATGACAAACAAAACTGATAATAAGCTTGAGACTAAGAGGTACCCTGATATCTAGACTCATGCAAGCACCTGCTCTACTCCCTGCTTAAAGAAAAAATATTTCCAGGTATACAATTGCAGCTGGATACATTCTCGGGCCAAGGAGCATGTCAGCAATGCCTTCCTGCTAGACTCTTGAGGGCAAAGGAATGAATTATTAGTCATGTAAATGCCACATCAGTCCTCCTGGCCCCTAACATATTCCAACCAATGAAATTTCATCCCCATTTGTATTCAGCTACTCACACCTTCTGAAGACAACATTCCACAGATATCTTTAGTTATCACTTGTTGTGCCCCTCCCTCTAGTGTCCATTATCTCTTACTCCAATAACATCTCTGACTTTCAGGAGGCATTCTCTTTACTCTTAAACTTTCAAGTACAACATGCCACTCCCTGACCTTAACCTCCCACTTCATCATTTCTTTTCCTTAATCCTAGCACAAACTTTTTCTGATTTTAGTAAAACCTCCAATTCCCTGGCTTGCCCATTTCCTTTCAATTTTCAGTGAACATCATCCTTTTTTATCTTTTTTTTTTTTTCCTGGGCACAAGCTCAGAGTATATTTTTCTATTTTCCTTGCAGCTAGGTGAGCCCAAACCACTAAGTTCTGTTCAACGAAATGGAAATGATGTGTGCCACTTATGGACTGGTTCTTAAAAATCTCCCTTGACCAGGCTTCTGTCTCTTTCCCACCTGCTGGAAAAATGAAATTTGCAGGTTCTATGCAGGAGAGGGTAGAGAAGGGAGATTTTGGAATCTCTGTAATTCCAAAACCCAGTCTGTTACTGACCATGTGAAGCCAGGTATCTCCCTGCCTCTTGATGACCTTCATTGAATTATTATAGCAGGGTGAGTTAAATTTGTATTATGCTAATCTACTGAAATCCTGAGGTTGTTTGTTACCTGGTTAATCTATCCTGATTAATATATCAACTAAAGCTACTCATGTGAGATTACACAGTCCTTTACCTCAACCTGTCTCTCTTAAAAACTCTAACTCATCTTCTCTCTTGATGTTCCATGCTGCCTCCCTAGAAAAACCCCAGATCAGAATATCAATTCATTTGTCTGGGTCCTCAGCTTTATGCCATCTTCCAGCTGTAGAGCAGAAGAACAATTTACAAGGCCAAGAGAATTCATGCTGTCACTGGACCCTCAGATAGTCCCTAACCTGCACAGGACCTTCCACAGTCCAACTATCTGACAACTTCCTTCAAGTTCCTTGAGCTCTTAGAAACATCTAACTATTGATTATTCCCTCCTTGAAATATTCTCTCCCTTTAGCTTTTGTTCTACCACTCTCCAAGTTTTCCTACCTCTCTCATCACTTCTTAAATGCCTTTTCGGTTCCCCATTCAGTTCCAGTTCTTTCTCCATCATGCTTTAAGTCTTATATTCCTTTCTATGTTCTCATCCTTCGGAGGAGGTCTCATGCACTCCCATGGCTTCAGCTACCATGTATTTATTGACAACAGTGAAAGTTATGTCTCTAGTGTACATGAGTCCTGAACCTCAAACCCCAATGATATCTCCAATAAGCACAAACATATTCAAAATTGAAATCAGCACCTTCTTTTATTTTATTTTATTTTATTTTATTTTGAGACAGAGTCTTGCTCTGTTGCCCAGGTTGGAGTGCAGCAGTGTGATCTCAGCTCACTGCAACCTCTGCCTCCCAGGTTCAAGTGATTCTCCTGCCTCAGCCTCCAGAGAACCTTGGATTACAGGCGCTCGCCACCATGCCTGGCTAATTTTTGTATTTTTAGTAGAGATGGGGTTTCACCATGTTGACCAGGATGGTCTCAATCTCTTGACCTCGTGATCCACCTGCCTCGGCCTCCCAAAGTGCTGGGATTACAAGCATGGGCCACTGCGCCCAGCCCTAAATCAGCAGCTTCTGCTCTCATCTTCCCTGACACCTGCTCCTCCTTCTCCTGTACTCCCTTTGTCAGTACATGCCCTTAGCCATAAGCCTAGAAGGATGACTGAACCCCCTGAGAACTCTTTATAACCCTTCGAATTCTACCCTCTGAATATATTTTGAATCTGTTCCTTCTGCTAAATACTACCGGCAACCAATGTTTTTCTTACCTGAATGAAAGCATCCTCACCAATTCCCATATCTCTAATTTGTCTCCTTTGATCTATTCCATTACAGACCTTTCTAATATAAAAATCAGTTGAGTTCCCTTCCCTATTGGAAATCCTTCCATGACTCTCCAATACCTTTGGAAGAAAGAGTTCTTTGTCTCTTCTGGACTTAAACACTTTTATCCAACTTCCCACAGGACGTTTTTACTTCAAACTCCCACGGTGACTCATACTCAGAAAGCTGCCTTTCCTGACTTTGGATACCAATCTGACTTTTTCGCTATGCTCTTTTCTCCGTGAAGAGCAGCATCATCTTACTTGTACCAAAATCATAAATCTTGATGGCATTGAAGACAACCTCCAGCCTTCTCTCCAACATCACATTCATCACAGATTTTTTGGATTCTTCCTACTTAATAACTCTTGAATTCATCAGCTTTTCCTCAAATTCAGTACAAACACCCAAGCCCAGATCACCACAATTTTTCATCCACATCAGCCTTCTAACTAATCTCCTTTTTCCAGTCTTGTCTCGCCTTCGAAGTCTTTCTCTACAAATGTTAATATGATTGTATTTAAAATCTTACTATAACTCTATACTGCTTTAAGCAACATAAAATAGCTTTAATGGGGCTTATGTCCTAATGAAGGAAGACAAAAAATAATAGATAAATAAATAAGATTGTTTCGATAGTGAAAGACATGGGGAAGGGAGGGTGACTTTAAATCTGGTGACCGAGGCTGGTCTCTTGAAGAAGTGATGTTTCAGTAAGACCTGAAGGGTCAGAAGTAACTAGCCTTGGAAAAGGAAGTGGACTTCAGTTTGCTTACTTACCATCATCCCCGCTGGGCTGCGGGCTTCCTGAGGGTGAGGCCTGCGACTGATGCATCATCATGCTTCTCTAAACACCCACCACAGATTTTGGCACAGATAGGTTTTGAATACATGAGTGGAAGGATGAATGAAGGTTAAATTTAAAATTCTGAGCAGTCCAGCTTTCGGTAAATTATGTGCTCACATTTTTTTGTACATTTGCTGACATCGACTCGTGAAACTATTAACATTTCTAGGCAGACATAAACAAATCGAATTTAGACTTTAAAGGAGAGTGTTGTCTTTTTCGAATCCTTCTAAAATATTTCAGAACAGATGCTGCACAACAATCTCCTACAACCAGGAGCCCTAAGAGGACAGCAGCCTGGATGAATCACTTCCCAGGACGCTGCAGAGTGTTTCAGCCCCACCAACCATAAAAGCCAGCATCAGTCGGAAGCCTGGGCCCCAAAACTCCCTGGAGTTGAGCCTCTTAATAGGCAAAACTGTTTTCATATAAACCCCAACCAATATCATATGCTGAGATTCATAAAGAAAAAATTTCAAGTCATTATGGTTTATTTCTGTTAAGTAGGAAGAACTACTAAGGATCCTTTAAAATATATTGTATCATGTATATATTATTGGATTTGATTCTGGAAAATAATATATTCTAGTTCATAATCCCTTGCTTGCAAATTACGTTTTTTTCCTTAGCAAATTTGGCAGCAAAAGCTGATCTGATGTGAGAGGATTTATCTCTTACTTAAAAGTTTACTTGGTGTGACTATTCCTTTGTTTCACTGCAGAAATAGAATATGTTTCATTATAGGGTGCTGTCTCTAACTCCACAAAATGTAGGGTAATATATGATATAGTTAATAAACTCCAAAAAATTCTGACCTTCAAGGCATGCTTTGCCCCAGAAGTTTTGGATAAGGAATCTATATTCCATGATAACACTGACCCAATTCTATTATCTTGAGATATAATACTTCCATAATGTGTGGGCTTTGAAGTAGCCAGCAAAAGTTAAGTCACAGAAACACAATTAGCATGATTTCAGTATTTGGAAGTAATATAACTGAAAGCTGTTGCAAGTTTCCTCTGATTTAAAGTATGTATATATGCCATTATACTATTGCTTTTCCTATATGTACATACTTCTATGAGCTAAGTGATACTTCTGACTATGAGGAAACTTTTATAGGTAAATCCTTTATAACATATCCAACCACAATCTGGGCACGGCAGGCATCAGAACAACTTCCATAGCTTCTAATTTTCCCGAGTGTTTTACTGTTCTCATTTTATAAATTTTATAATTTTCTTATACTTAAACTTTTTCTCCCAAGAGTTTGAAGAAACAGCACCTAACCTCTGGGAGTAATGTTTCTATTCTTTACAGGGCACATATCTGGTACTGGGCTGCAAACCTCATTATGTATATAATTTCTGAATCCCACCACCATCCCGAGAGATATTTTCTATTCCTCCCATCACACGGCTGAGCAAACTCAGGCACAATTTGTCCTAGGCCACATGGCTCCTAAGTGACAGAACAGAATTTGAACCCAGGAATGTCTAGGTCCAAAACCTGTGTCTTTCCAAAATATCATGGGGTGAATAATTGACTCGTGCTCTAGTCTCATTCTCAAATTGTGCAGAGTTGGAAGAATAAGCCTGCTTTATTCGTGGTAGAAATTAGAGTTTAATTTTTTTTCTAAATGCCTATGACAATGTCTTTACACTTCCACAAAAGAAGCCACAGTATCTGGTTTTCAAAGATTTAACTCTATAGCCATATAAAATGTCCATCAACGTAACTTTGTTTTTCTGTTTTTTTAAAATAAATGCAAGTAATTGGAATTGGGTAGGCTTATCAACAAACACAGCAAAATCAGATATTCAATATTTACCCACCTTTTAGAAGCATCATCTACATTTATTGGAAATATTATCATACAAGGGGAAGAGAAAGGCTTACACCTCATAACAACATAGCATAAAAGGACAGAGATGAAGATCATTAATGATTTTAATTATTTTAAGGCCCATTAAAATTAGAGAAATATCAAAGCACCCACAGTGTTAAGGGTTTATTATTATAGCATTTTAGAGTTTACTAGTTCATACCTTTCAATCACAGCAAGTTATTAGCAGTGAAGGGATGAACCCTCTTAAGAGGATTTTTACTTCAATGATAGGGTGTTACGGACAAGACAACCTAAGTTTTTAAAAAAATTAGTAGCAAGCGCTAGTTGAGTTAATCAGTTAAAGACAAACTGTGCCCTTGGGAAGCTAAATGAAAAAGCAACAGTAAAGCTTACAGAACTTAGCTCGTACAATTTGCCTTGAAGGCGGAAGATTGGTTCCCTGAAATAGCAAAGAATTATATGCTTTAGTTCAGAAAAAAAGTTTTTAAAATAAAGTCTGTTATTACCTCTTCTCCTTTCAAAACAATGGGAAAAAAATCTAGAGCAGAGGTTTCAATTTGTTCAATAATTGTACCTCTGAACGTTTTTTAAAAACTATAACACCATCATTGTTTTGACTTGAAAAGAAGTAACAATGCAAATATTCATTATCACATAAAACATAAAAGACACAGCAAACTGTCGAGTTAATACAATCTCTGCAGAGCGCTATTAGTCAGAGACAGCTGGTCAGCCCAAAACACAAAAACTCAAAAGATCAGATCTTCTTAGGAATTAACATCTTCATTAACCAACAAGAATTTAGTGCGGCAGAGATTAAATCCAACAACTGCCTTCTTCATGAGCTGTCCCTTCACTGATACCAAGCTGTGCAAATGTGTGAACTAGTTAGCAATCCCAGAAAGCTCATGCAACTACTCACCATATTTTAACCTTCAACTGACTCACAAACTCAATGTTAAATTAAACTTAGGGGTAATGTAAGCAAGCAAAATAGGACACGAGGAGTCAAATTTGAAATGCAGAGCAAGTAGCAGAAAAGTTATTTAAAATAAATCAATATGGTTAACTGCATAAAGTAGCCAAAAAGAAATGCAATTCGCTCCAAAAATTTTTTAAAGCAAAAACAAATCAAAATGAAAAGCTGCATTTCAAGCAAAATTTGCACGTGATTAATTTGCATTAAAAAAAGTCAATCAAGCGATTTAGTTCAAATTCTTTGGGACATGCATAGACTGATGCTCTTATGCAATTCCTACCTGATTTCCAATTGTGGTTTTCTTGTGAACCTGACTGCTCCTCTGTTGAGCACTGAGAAAAGCAAAGGAAAGCAGCACTGAAGAGACACATACAATTTTTTCCTGAACAAGTAACAAATACTAAAATATATACAGGCTTTAAAAAAAAATCAATGGAGGCAGACCTAATACCAAAATTCCAGCTCAGTGTAATTCTGGAAGCAAAACCAACTCAATGGGACTCCTAATAGCACATAACTCCTAGTAGCACATAAACCAAAAATATAATAACACCATTGAAAGAAAAGCTGCATTGCAGCATTAATAACATATGAGTTGACATATTTGCAATGTCCCACAGGTAGAGAGGAGTTGTAATGGAAATTAAGTTAATGCTTATTGAGTATATACCATGTTCTAAGTGCCTTATAGATATTAATCATTTTTATTCTCACAGCAACCCCATGAAGTAGTTATGATTATTCTTCTTGTTTTATAGATGAGGAGAGAAGCTAAGTGACTTTCCCAAAGTCACTCAGCTAATAAGTGGTAGTACCCAAGTAGTATGGCTCCACATCACAAACTCTGTGATATTATCCAGTCTCACTGCTTTGAATTCCAAGATATTCTGACAACTCCTTTAATGCATCTCTGGTTTGAATCTGCCATGCAGATGCAAACATGTATGAGTTCCAACTCTGGACTTATTCATGTTTTTAACAACTTAACATCTTCACTTGGGTATTTAATGGGCATATCATTCTTAATATTTCAAAACTGAACTCCTGAAATCCCCCCTAAAATCTGCTTCACCCGCAGTCTTCCTTCCTCCTCTTAACTAGTGGCAATTCTATACCATACGTCCAAGAGCTTAGGCCAAAATCTTTGTCTCCTCTTTCTCTCACAACCCATATACGACCATCAGAAAATGCTGTCGACTACTTTCTTACAATACTTTTAACATTTAGCCATCTTTTCATCACTTCCATTCGTCCCTCCTTGGTCCAAGACACTGCCATCCCTCATCTGGATTACTGTAATCATTTATTCTCTGGTCTCTGCTGCCACACTTGTCTCCCTGAAGTCTGTTCTTAACAGACACCAGAGTGATACTTGTAGAAGGACTGTGTCACCCTCCTGCTCGAAACCCTGTACTGCATCAACACCATTCCACATAATGGTAAAAGCCAAAGTCCATACAAGAGTCTACAAGGCCCTACTCAAGCAATCCCCACCACTGGCTCTTTGACTCATCTCCTCCTACCCTTCACCTCGTTCCCTGAAGAGTTCCAGCCACGCTGGCACTGGCTCTTTTTCAAACCCATCCACTACACTCCCATTTAGAGCCTTCAGGAAAGCTAGCTCCCTAGGATTTGCTTCCCCCTTTCATCTGCATGGTTCCCAACATCTCCTTCAAGTCTTCATTCAAATCCATCTTTTCAGTAAGGACTACTCTGATCACCCTATTTATAACCCCATCCCTCCCTTCCTCCAAGACTGTCGTCCCCTTTAACCTGTTTAATTTTTCTGTCTGGCATTTCTCACCTTCCAACACACTACACGATGTATTTATTTATTTATTTATTTATTTATTTATTTATTTATTTATTTTTGAGATGGGGTCTCGCTCTGTCGCCCAGGTTGGAGTGCAGTGGCACGATCTTCGCTCACTGCAAGCTCCGCCTCGCAGGTTCACGCCATTCTCCTGCCTCAGCCTCCCGAGTAGCTGGTACTACAGGGGTCCGCCACCACGCCCGGCTAATTTTTTTGCATTTTTAGTAGAGACAGGGTTTCACCGAGTTAGCCAGGATGGTCTCAATACACTACACGGTATATGTATGTATGTATGTATGTATGTATTTTGAGATGGGGTCTCGCTCTGTCGCCCAGGCTGGAGTGCAGTGGCCGGATCTCAGCTCACTGTAAGCTCCACCTCCCGGGTTCACGCCATTCT
>NW_012119487.1:2569518-2615188 GCF_000951035.1 Colobus angolensis palliatus | reverse complement strand
CTGGAGTGCAGTGGCCGGATCTCAGCTCACTGTAAGCTCCACCTCCCGGGTTCACGCCATTCTCCTGCCTCAGCCTCCGGAGTAGCTGGGACTACAGGGGTCTGCCACCATGCCCGGCTAATTCTTTTGCATTTTTAGTAGAGATGGGGTTTCACCGAGTTAGCCAGGATGGTCTCAATACACTACACGGTGTATTTATTTTTTGTGTTTCTCTGCCCCTTTCCATTAGACTGTAAGCTCCTCATGAGCAGGGGTTTGTGTCTGTTTTGTTCACTGCTATATCCCCAGGGCCTAGAAAGGACATAGCACATGGTTGGTTTCATGAAATATCTGTTGGATGAAAAGTCCGATGAGGTTGATGCCATTATATCCCTCATTTTAGACATAAGCACAGAGGGTTAAAAGCCAGACAGGACTCCAACAACTTAACAACAGAGCCCACACATTTCATCACTAGGTTACTCTATCCCTCAAAAGGACAAAGGCTTTCTTTTGGTGGATCCACGAATAAACACCTATCAATATAAGAAACACAACTAATTTTGGTTATTCTGGGAAGATCAGCCATACTCAGTATTCTTACAGGTTGTTTAATAGTTTGTGGAAGCTGTTTGGAGATCAATGAAATAGTGTAAAATAGAGAAAAGGGAGACCAAAGCCCTCAGTCAACTGTTTAAAGTGATGGGATGTTGTGCTGCAGTAATAAGTTAGAAATTAACACCACACTTGGAACAGCTGATCAAAATAAGTTTTTAATAAACTCCTCTGATACATTTAAGTTGCTTTCCTTCACTCAAACTAATGAAGAAACACTGCATTCAACTGAAGGTGGGCAGGGGGTGGGTGGTGAAAGTCCACACTGTATTTGGTTGCTAAAAATATTTTGTGTATGTATTTTTTTCCAATTTTAAATTTGCTAATTTCAACTTCTTCCTTCCTTGTCTTTTTTTTTTTAATTTTTCTACCTTTCTGTTAAATGGTTAATCCTCTTAATTACCATGAAATTATTTCCTCTTTAACCATTTATCTGAACAATCTAAATCTACATTATTCAGGTCTTGTAGGTGAGGCTGTGAAAGAGGTGACCAGGATCCAATGTGCCCACACCGCCCTCTGGCTGCCCTCATGCCCTGGCACACAGAGTGTCTTGAGTAGCACTCTCCTAAGTGCTTCGGATCTCCTCCTTAACTTTCTTTTTCCACATTAAATGTCACTTTTCCAGCACCCTCCAGGATTCCTGCTCTTCCAGGAATGTATGGGAAAACTACTACTATAATGAGATCAAGACACCTTCATAGGCTATGTTTATCTCTTCCAAGCACCATAATTGTGTTTAAGGAGTAATGTTTTCACTAAAGCACTGACTAGTGGTGAAAACTTCCAAACTGTGATAGACCCACAGGTGCTCACTTTGAACAAATTATTGGGGACCCTAAAATTATGTATCAGTCACCTTCAAATAACTTAAGGGAAAAGAAGTTGAACATAAAGCAAAAGCCACAAATATCATTAATGACTCCTTTGCTACCTAAGGTGAAAAGTTTGATCAAAATGGACTTCAGTCACTCGGCCATAAAATGTGTATATATGTGTTACAAGGGAGGGAGACAGAAACGGAGACAGAGAGAAGGGCTAGGGGACTAAACAAGCTGTTTCTTAAGTTCCTTTTAGGTCCAATATTCCTTGAGACGCAAAATTACTCTCAGAAGCTTATAAGCTACACTAGACAAAGACAATGTCCACTGACAGTTTCCATCTGTGAAATAATGCATATTTAGGATCTACCACTTGTAAGAATATACCAAAGGAAAAGTAGATTTACTTTATAAGCCAATCTCAAATATTAGAGTTAGAGAAAACATGAAGTTGCCTCTAGTTTCCACCTAAAGAATAATCTTTTTGCAGCAATTGGCCCCATAAACTTAAACATTCTGTTGTTAATGATATATTTAGCTACTTGAAGTTACTTCAAAAGCAATGAAATAAAAAAATAAGCTGCCTGCTTAGAATACATTATTTGTCATAATTCTTCTGTTTATTAATTGAACTGAGAGTATTTTAAAACATTTATTTAAAAATATGTTCCTGACAAAACCTGTAAGGACTTGCAAATTAACTTGAGCCCTTGGACGTGTTCTTGGATATAGTTACTCAACCAATTAACTCTGAAATATTATAAAACATACGTATGTATAGTGTTTTAGTTTAACATAAATCAAAAACTGTAGGGCACGAACTCTGTAGCAGATAAAAATATAAATAAGGTATGGTTCTTATAATCCAAAGCCTACAATTTGTCTGGTACAAGTAATGATATGTATACACAAAACAAAAATAACAAATAAAAAATAAAATCTATATTAATAAATATATGAGGATGTAATAGGAGAAAGCAAAAAAGTGCTTTTGTTTTAAATGTGGGATATAATTACCCATATCTTCTTACATGTGTATGTGTCCACACACATTTGTTGTTGATCATATAAATTCCTACTCTACACAAGTCACTGTGGAAAGCCTTGCCAGAACACTAAAACATAGAACCAAATTTGTGTGTGCTGAGACATAATGATTCTAAAAGTATATAACAAGAAGTTTAAACTTTTATAAAAATAAAAGTACATTAGAAGACAATCAGAGAACCCCCAATGTTATCTCTTGGCTCAAAACTTTTTTGCACAGTCTCTTCTATCCTTGTCTATGATGTGTGATCATGTAACAAACAAATCCTATACCAAACTACTTTCTCTGAATGTTAAGGGACAAGAAATATAATTTCAGATGATATGATCTGAAATGTTTGCAGCAAACCTGAAAAGAAGATAAACTTTAATAAAGGAAGACAAATGACTATGTTCCAAGAGAATAGACTGGTGTTAGCAAAGCCAGGAGGTAGAAAGATGAGGCATATGGGGAAGTTGTGGAGAGCAAAACTATTATGGTAGAATTATCCAATCATAGACTGGGGTTTGTAAGTGATCTTAAAAGCCATCTAGTACAATAATTGTATGTTGGGGCCAATTATGGAGAATTTGGCTGTTACTCTGAAGGCAGAAGAAAACATTCAATGTTTCTGTGCCAGCAAATGACATGATCGGGGCGATGTTTTAGTACAAATTAGTTCCCTGAAATGCATAATATTGACTCAAGCAGAGAAGATAGGAAGCAGCCAGCCCAGACCCCTCTCTCTGACTATTGGAGTCCTGTCCAGTCTTAAAAGTCCAATCAACTTTCAGCCTGAATTATGAATTCTTAGAAACCTCCAGTTGTCTCTCCTTTTCATGCACTCTCAAAGCTTTGGTCTGTGCCTGTATTTTATAAACAAGGTTGTGTTATAGTTGGGTCTCTGACAATGCCTGCTCCTTGATAGCCAAGAGCATTAATCTTGGTATTTCTACCTCTCTCACCACTGACATTACCTAGCAGAGGGTTTATGGTAGTATCTTAAGAAATATTTGTGGAATTCTCTTTCGATGCCAGGGTTATTTACAACCAGACTATCAATGTTCATCTGTACTAGGAAACCTAAATAATTTGAAGAAGCATATCATAGGCATGTGTTAAAGCAAAAGTATGGTACAGTTAGGGATCCCAAAGTGGCCAGACTGGCTGCAGCATGGAGTTAGGGAGTAGAGTATAAAGGAATAGTGACAATAGAACAGGCTTAAGAGGTAAGCAGGATACAGATTATAGAGAGCCTTGGAAACTACATTAATAAGTTTAGACTTTATTCTGAAAGTAACAGCGAATCTCAGAAGTAATAAGAAAGAGCATGACAGGGGACAGAGAGAATGTTGTAGTAATCCAGGTAAGAGAGGACTAACTTTAGTAGTAGCAATGATGATAGAAACAAATAGATGAATTTAAAAAATATTATGGAGATAGAATCACATGAACTTGGTAAAGATGGATGGAGACAAAGATATGAGGGGAGCAAGGAGCAAAGAATAGGACTGGGAGGTGCCATCCACAGAAAGTGAGAACAACATAGAAGTTATAAACTATAAGAGCAGATGAGGAGTTTAGTTTGGGACTAGAAGGTTGAGGCTTCTCTAGGATATATAACTAGAGATGTCCAGTAGACATCTGAATATGGTACATAGTGCAGTGAAAAGTCGTGAAATGAAGATCTAGATTTGGAGTCATTAGATAAAGTTGGCAACTAAAACCATTGGAGTGGGTAAGATCCATTAGGAAAGATGCAGTGAATGAGAAAAGAAAGGGGTCTAGGGTGGAAAATTGATTAAAGAACCGTTCTTAAGCCATGATCAGAAGATGAAGAGCTCCTAAAGACTGAGAAGTGGCTAGAGTGAAAAGAGGAAAACCAGGAGAGAGTGGGAGGTTATTGAAGCAAAGAAACAGATCTCTTCAACAAGGAGTGATTAACTGTGGTGTCAAATGAAAGGCTCAGAATTGTCCATTGGATTAACTGTTTTATCCTGGACAAAAACAGTCTCAGTGGAGAGGTGTGGTAGAAACTAGATTGCAGTGGACCGAAAAGTGAAAGGAAGAGGAAAAAGAAGAATGGAGCACAGACTAAGGCCACTCAAAGAGGAAATGGAGAGTCCCTTTGAGATGTAGATTCCATGGCAAATGTCAGAGTATACCTCTACCTCTACCTCTACCTCTACCCACATTTCAACTGCTCAACAGCCACATACAGGTAGCAGCTTCTGTATTAAACAGCACAGATTATACAATAGTTCCATCATCTCAGAAACTTCTATTGTGCAACAGTGCTACAGAGTAAAAAAGTTCTTTTAGACTTGTTTAGCAGCAATTAAGAGACCTCCTTGCTTTTTCTCTTAGTCACCACTAAGCTGTCAACAAAGTAGGACCCACAGTGAAGTTCCCAGAGCCAGCAGCCAGAGTCACTATACTGTAGGGCTTTACCGTCCAATGCAGTAGCTGGTAGCCAGATTAAAACTTTAATTAGAATGAATTATATTAAAAAATTATTTCCTTCACTGCACTACCCACATTTCAACTGCTCAATAGTCACATACAGCTAGTGGCTTCTGTATTGAACAGCACAGATTATACAATAGTTCCATCATCTCAGAAAGTTCTATTGTGCAATGATGCTATAGAGTAAAGCTCTTTTAGACTATTCTTTTATATTATCCAAGAAAGATTATGAATACTTCACAAGAGTCCCAAGAGTGTAACTTATCACAGGTTACACTGTGATAGTCCAGGTTCCATCCAATCAGACTGAAGCCAAAGGGAGAAGAAACAATGTTGTTTCTGGAAGTTTCTAAAAAGGCATAATTCAGACATGATCCTCCTCCAGGATCTTTAGTGAAGTCTCAGGCTAATTATTATGCAAGAAAATCTTACAGAACTTGGGAGCCTGTAAAAGAAGAATCACTTACCTCCTAACATTCATGTTAAAGATGAAGATGAAGTTTAAAATAACATATCTGAGGATGAAAGAGAAAACTGGAAGTCCACTTATTTTTAAAATGGTGCTTGGAACATTGGAATTTATAACTTATTTGAACAGGAGATATGAATGATGTCCTTTCAAGTTGCTCAATTCTGTATTTCTACTTGACAACAATTTCAGTAAGCAAGCAAACATTTAATTCCTAAATTTGCATATAAGTCAAAAAAAGGATCATTTTATACTCCAATACCTAAGTTTTGATTCCACAAGACAGAGAACATTCTCATGTAAGATTAGGAAATAGAAATATTATTATAATAGAATATAATTACGCATTAGGGAAAAATAAACTAAGAATGTAAAGGGAAAGACTAAGATTGCCTTGGAATTTAGTGGCAAGGTTCAAATGCACTGCCGTTAGTAAAACAGCAACAGAGGAATTCCAGAGGATCAGGAAAAAGATATAACGAATCTCACAACCCATAGAATTTTCATGGTGCTCAAATAACAAGAACTGAAATCTGCACACTGTATCATTTCAACTGTGAGAAAACAGGTGTTGAGACCTACTGAGCAGATTGAAAAACAAACAGACCTTGGTCTGCTGCTTGTGGTGTATAGAGATATTACTCTAATAGCACATATCTATAGTCCCTCTTTCTCTTTAACCACTGGACTGCATAAATCCTAGTAACTCAGAAAGCAAATTGTGTCATGGAACAAATGAAGAAGAGCAGAGGAGTTTGAAATTTCACTTCCCAAAGCATTCCACTAACAAGTTTGCCTTTTTGTTCAAATGAGGATTACTGAGGACGAGGGGAAGTGAATGAAGGAATAATCGGGCCAGTTCTCATTTTCTTAAATAGCAAAAACTAGCTATATAATGTAAAAATATATGTAACGGGGTTTTTTTCTTTTTTTAAAGAAGAGAATGACAAATCAAAACCCTTACGTCAGAAGAAAAATTGACGTTTTATTCTGAAATGCTTAACTTTCAGACTCAGAAACTATATTATAGTTGAAAGAGCATTTAGAAGCCAGGAAATTCCAAAGCAAGCCTAGAGCAGTGCTTATTTGGACACATTACACATGGTACATATTTTACAGGCCATGTCTAACAAATAACTAGAAGATGGAAAAAAAGTGTCACATATTAAACATGGCAATATAAATTCTATAACAGAAAGAAGAATTTTGAGATGTCCTGAATGCTACTCTGAAACTAAATATTTTGTTAATCCAATTTTAGCAATCCATTTTCATTTTTAAAAAAATTAGAACAAAAAGTCATCCCAGTTGAAAAAAATTGCATGTGTAAAGTACTATGTACATCACCATCCTATAAATCTGGGAGGCAGTTCCTTCTTTCTTGGCAACTCTCTAAAAATTTCATGAAACAAATGCTTGTTTTCTTCAACCCCAGACCTTAATTTTCTGTCTTTGGAACTTAAAAATACTTACATAATTGTCTTCAAATATGGCTTGACTTTTCTTCCTTGATGGAAACAGCATTCTTGCCAACTTTAAAATTTATAGCTATAGCCATATTTTCTTAATTTTTAAAAGCACAAAAAATACCACAACTCCTCAAAGTGATTTTGAAATGAACATTTCTTCATCTTCATAATCACCCCATGTCACCCCATGTCAATTCCAAGTCGACATACAAATGGAAAGGACATTTATCTCTGAGTCTCAGAGCAAAACATCACATTTAGAAATAATGATATTAGCAACTGAAAAACATTCCAGTGACAATCATACTTAAGTCATTATAACTTCATCACAAAGTAAAATGGTACATCTAGCAATCAAATGTGAGTGTATATGTGTGTGTATGTGTGTGTGTGCAAGCGTGCATGTGTGTTGAGAGAGAGTGAGAGACAGGGAGGATCTCTCACTTTTATAGACTACACCACAGTTTCTTTTTTAAAGGATTTCCACATAACTTCATTAATTTGATCTTCTGACAATCCTGAAAGGTATACAAGACAAGGATTATTATTCCATTTGATACATCAGTAAACAGATAGAGAAAGGCTAAGTGCCTTGCCAAAACCCAAAGCTCATCAGTGGCATATCCTGGAAAAATAACCTGGATTGTTGACTCCCAGATCCGTCCTTTAAAGAAGGTTTAAATGTGCAATTTAAATTAGATGACAAATGTGTAGAGTTGCTGGATTTCTAAAGCAGTTTTAACTATGCTTCTTTTTTCTCCCCAATATCATAAAGATTCATAGTCTATCTCACTGCTGGAAAAATAGGACCAGACACCTGGATTACAGAGAGACTACATCAAAAGATTGTATTTGGAAGTCTTAAATTTGAAAAATCACATGCCCTTGAAAACCTATAAATCAACATAATCAATATAAAACTGTAGTTCAACAGCTTCTAAGACAGCAAATATGGAAATTTACTGGAAAAGAAACTCTAGCTCATTTATCATAGAAAAAAAGTTTCAAGGAGATTATAAAGGTGAAATTTAAATTGAAGCACAGGTTATATAATATGTTTAAACTTGAACCTTTCTAAATGGATTATGACTTTTTCTGCATTCTCCCCCTCTAATTGTGGTACCACAACAAGGCAGCATCCTTTTCACTCTTAAGTTATTGTGTCAATTTTACGTCGACATCTGCTACATTTTTGTAAGAACCTAACTGGCATTTGTAATCCATGAAAATCAACATTAAAGGCAGCATTCCTGTTATTTTAAATGTCTCAAGGATTTGTTTGTCTTTTAAACTCCTCAGAGAAGCAGTGAGGAAAATGAAGAATGTGTCAGCTTAAATTTTTACATGTGTGTCTCTATATTTTTCAATTATTAGGCAAGCTCCTAAAAAGCAAAAAGTTTTTTTTCTTTTTCTACATTCTGCCCCCCACCCACCATAGAAACTAAAGTAGAGCTTGGTACAGGCTCCCTAGGCTCACTGACTGTGGAGGAAACCTGGAAAAAATTCTCAGATTCCCTTTCCAGACTGAGGGATAAGGATGCACGTTACAGTCTAGGTGAATCTGCAGAAGGAAGTGAACAGAGCACATGGTGAGAGTCATGGGGCTAAAAGAGAGGGGGGCAAGTCTGTGCAAAATTCCTGTGCAGCAAATACCTATCAAGAAGTGGGTGTGGGCAGGGTGGCTGCAAAGACCACTAGACTAGGGCACATATTTATGGTTGGGTTCTAACAATATTACACGTATGCCACAGACGGAAAACGGTGGAATAAATCTTATCTACCATTCACTAGTAATAGCCATTGGATGCAAAATATATTTACACAATTGGCTAGGACATCACAACCACAGCCAAGTTTAGGATGAGATAATTTTCTGTTGGATAATTGGGTCTGTTCTCCCTAAAACATGCCTATAAATTCCTCAGGCCACTGTTTAGTTTAGGTCACAGGGTCTGCATACCCATTTCTTCTAAGTCAGAATGTAATAAAACAAATTAATTTGACATTCTGCCATTTTTTTATTTGTCTCTGTTCTTGAATACTCAGTTTAAGTAAAAGTACATAGGCTCTTTTGTCTTACATTTTACATAAAATAAGCTATATTTTATACACAAAGTTGGAACCACTTAAATGCAAAAATATATTTTAGAGGTAGTATCAAGATTATTTAAATCAAATGAAAACTAGTTTCACTAATGGGCAGGAAAAGATAGTGCATTCAAGGTCTTAAAAATGTCACACAGTGAATAGCCAGTCCTGAGTAACTAACCATAATGTTTGCATGATAATGTATTTGAAAAATGGCAATATTTGTATACACACTTTATAGAAAATAAAATGTTCATCCCGACAGATTACATCTAATTTCACAAAGGAAAGTTTAAAAAAAAAAAAAAAAACACAGGCCTCTAGATTCTGACTTAGAAAAGTTGAAATAGCTTGCATCCTGTAAATTACACGTGCTATTTCAAATTGATGTGAAAAACTGTTCCCCTCAAAATTTTAAACATGCATTAATTACTGTTTTTCTATAGGAGTTCAAGTACAAACTGCAGAACATCATCCAAAAATGATGAGGTGATAAGTATGTAAGACATACATGACTTCATATGCCACATAATAGAGCCAACTACTTTACTGAGAGAATAGTTAATATCCCTGCCCTACGACCATGGAGCTCAGACTTCCTAAGTAGGTAAACTGAGAGTTAATCTTGGCACAGATTGTATTCTCAAAGGTGGTGAAACTATAGTAAATATTAACAATGTGTGTTTGAGACAAACCAATAGGAGGAATGCATGTGACAATCAAGTGTTTCACGTACTTTGCGAAGCCAATGAAGTCTTCATGGTTGGTGTTGATGTAAGAGACTTGAATGTCAATCAATAGCAATACCTATAAGCCAAAGAGAAACACTTCAGTGAAAGCCCATCTAAAAATTCTCAAACATTAAATTCGGTAATTGCCCACAAATTACCTTCATATAATTTTTTAAAGGATACTTCAATTAGAATGAAAAGAACCTTAACTTTTCTTTATTAGACTAATAATTTTGTACTCTAAATTCATAAGTTAAAAATCTACTCTAGAAAAGTAAATCTGAGTAGCACATAAACAGAATAGCATTATAACTTATAGACATACACTATTTGCTACCTTAGTACAGAATCTAGAATTATTTGATTTCTCTAAAATGTAGGCATAGTGTTCAAAAGAAGGACAAGCACAAATAAGATATGTGGCAGGAGGGCCCACGAGGGGTGCTGTGAGCTTATTCTTCCTGTAGACATCATATATTAGCTACAAATTAGTAATTCACCTCTTGTTTTCTCTCTCCTTTTCTATCTTTAGCAGCTTAAAGAACCATCTCAAGATGCTTTATACATTTCAGGAGAAGCATTTGATCAGCCAACTCAAAAAGTCAATATACAAATAAATCATTGAATCCAAACATCAATCAGAAGCTGGGCATGGTGGTGTCTGCCTATAGTCTCAGCTACTCTGGAGGCTGAGGTGAGAGAATCACTTGAGCCCGGGAGTTCAAAGCTGCAGTGAGTCATCATCAGGCCTGTGAATAGCCACTGCATTTCAGTCTGGGCAACATAGCAAGACTCCATCTCATAACAATAACAATAATAATAATAATAATAGTAGTTGGTGGCTGGTAAGATGGCTGAATATGAACAGCTCCAGTATGCAGCTCCCAGGGAAATCAACACAAAAGCAGGTGATTACTGCATTTCCAACTGAGGTACATGGCTCATCTCATTGGGACTGGTTAGACAGTGGGTGCAGCCCATGGAGGGTGAGCTGAAGCAGGGTGGGGCACTGCCTCACCCAGGAAGCCTATGGGGTCGGGGAACTCCCTCCCCTAGCCAAGGGAAGCCATGACTGACTGTGCCATGAGGAACGGTAAATTCTAGCCCAGATACTACACTTTTCCCATGGTCTTCTCAACCTGCAGACCAGGAGATTTCCTTGGGTGCCTACATCACCAGGGCCTAGGGTTTCAAGCACAAAACTGGGCAGCCATTTGGGTAGACAATGAGCTAGATGCAGAAGTTTTTCTTCCATACCCCAGTGGCACCTGGAATGCCAGCAAGATAGAACCGTTCACTCCCCTGGAAAGGGGGCTGAAGCCAAGGAGCTAAGTGGTCTAGATCAGCGGATCCCACCCCCAAGAAGCCCAGCAAGCTAAGATCCACTGGCTTGAAATTCTCGCTGCCATCACAGCAGTCTGAAGTCAACCTGGGACACTACAGCTTGATGGGGGGAGGGACATCTGCCATTACTGAGGCTTGAGTAGGCGGTTTTCCCATCACAGTGTAATCAAACCTGCTGGGAAGTTTGAACTGTGCAGAGCCAACCACAGCTCAACAAAGCTGCTGCAGTCAGACTGCCTCTCTAGATTCCTCCTCTCTGGGCAGGGCATCTCTGAAAGAAAGGCAGCAGCCCCAGCCAGAGGCTTATAGATTAAAACCCCCATCTTCCTGGGACAGAACACCTGGGGGAAGGGGTGGCTGTGGGTGCAGCTTCAGCAGACTTAAGTGTTCCTGCGTGCCAGCCCTGAAGAGAACGTCGGATCTCCCAGCACAGCGCTCAAGCTCTGCTAAAGGACAGACTGCCTCCTCAAGTGGGTCCCTGACTTCTGTGCCTCCTGACTGGGAGATACCTCCCAGCAGGGATCAACAGACACCTCATACAGGAGACCTCCAGCTGGCATCTGGTGGGTGTCCCTCTGGGACGAAGCTTCCAGAGGAAGGAACAGGCAGCAAGTTTTGCTGTTCTGCAGCCTCTGCTGGTGATACCCGGGCAAAGAGGGTCTGGAGTGGACCTCCAGCAAACTCCAGCAGACCTGCAGCAGAGGGGCCTGCCTGTTAGAAGGAAAACTAACAAACAGAAAGGAATAGCCTCAACATCAAAAAAAGGGTGTCCACCAGAAACCCCATCTGAAGGTTACCAACATCAAAGACCAAAGGTAGATAAATCCACAAAGATGAGGAGAAATCAGTGCAAAAAGACTGAAAATTCCAAAAACTAGAACGCCTCTTATCTTCCAAAGGATCACAACTCCTCTCCAGCAAGGAAACAAAACTGGACAAAGAATGAGTATGATGAATTGACAGAAGTAGGCTTCACAAGGTGGGTAATAACAAACTCCTCTGAGTTAAAGGAGCATGTTCTAACCCAATGCAAGGAAGCTAAGAACCCTGAAAACATATTAGAGAAATTGCTAACTAGAATAACCAGTTTAGAGAAAAACATAAACGACCTGATGGAGCTGAGAAACACAGCACGAGAACTTCGTGAAGCATACACAAGTATCGATAGACAAATCAACCAAGTGGAAAAAGGATATCAGACATTGAAGAATCAACTTAATGAAATAAAGTGTGAAAACAAGATTACAGAAAAAGGAATGGAAAGGAAAGAACAAAGCCTCCAAGAAATATGGGACTATGTGAAAAGACCAAACCTACGTTTGATTGGTGTACCTAAAAGTGACAGGGAGAATGGAACCAAGTTGGAAAACACTCTATAGGATATTATCCAAGAGAACTACTCCAACCTAGCAAGACAGGCCACATTCAAATTCAGGAAATACAGAGAACACCACAAAGGTACCCCTCAAGAAGAGCAACCCCAAGACACATAATCATCAGATTCACCAACATTGAAATGAAGGAAAAAATGTTAAGGGCAGCAAGAGAGAAAGGCCGGGTTACCCACAAAGGGAAGCCCATCAGACTAACAGCGGATATCTCTGCAGAAACTCTACAAGCCAGAAGAGAGTGAGAGCCAATATTCAACATTCTTAAATTTCAACCCAGAATTTCATATCCAGCCAAACTAAGCTTCATAAGTGAAGGAGAAATGAAATCCTTTACAGACTAGCAAAAAGTAGGAGATTTTGTCACTACCAGGTCTGCCTTACAAGAGCTCCTGAAGGAAGCACTAATTATGGAAAGGAAAAACCAGTACCAGCCACTGCAAAAACATACCAAATGGTAGAAAACATCAACACTATGAACACTATGAAGAAATTGCATCAACTAATGGGCAAAATAACCAGCTAGCATCATAATGACAAGATCAAATTCACACATAAAAATATTAATCTTAATTGTAAATGGGCTAAATGCCCCAATTAAAAGACACAGTCTGGCAAATTGAATAGAGTCAAGACTCATCAGTGTGCTGTATTCGGAAAACCCATCTCATGTGCAAAGACACACATAGGCTCAAAATAAAGGGATGGAGGAAGATTTACCAAGCAAATGGAAAGCAAAAAAAAAAAAAAAAAAAAAGGAGGGTTGCAATCCTAGTCGATGATAAAACCTGCTTTAAACCAACAAAGACCCAGCCTGGCGCAGTGGCTCATGCCTGTAATCCCAGCACTTTGGGAGGTGGAGTGGGGCAAATCACAAGGTCAGGAGATTGAGAACATCCTGGCTAACATGATGAAACCCTATCTCTATTAAAAATATAAAAAATTAGCCAGGTGTGATGGCGGGTGCCAGTAGTCCCAGCTACTCAGGAGGCTGAGGCAGGAGAATGGCATGGACCCAGGAGGTGGAGCTTGCTGTGAGCCGAGATTGCACCACTGCACTCCAGCCTGGGTGACAGAGCAAGACTCCGTCTAAAACAACAACAACAAACCAACAAAGACCCAAAAAGGCAAAGAAGGGCATTACATAATGGTAAAGGGATCAATGCAACAAAAAGAGCTAAGTATCCTAAATATATATGCGCCCAATAGAGGAACATCCAGATTCATAATGCAAGTTCTTAGATACCTACAAAGAGATTTAGACTTTCACACAATAATACTGGGAGACTTTAGCACCCCATCGTTGATATTAGACAGATCAACAAGACAGAAGGTTAACAAGGATACCCAGGACTTAAACTCAGCTCTGCACCAAGCAGACCTAATAGACATCTACAGAACTCTCCATCCCAGATCACACTTATTCCAAAACTGACCACATAAATACACTCCTCAGCAAATGCAAAAGAACAAATCATAACAAACAGTCTCTCAGACCACAGTGCAATCAAATTAGAACTCAAGATTAAGAAACTCAAAACCGCACAACTACATAGAAACTGAACAACCTGCTACTGAATGACTAATGGGTAAATAACAAAATTAAGGCAGAAATAAATAAGCTCTTTGAAACCAGTGAGAATGAAGACACAATGTACCAGAATCTCTGGACACAGTTAAACCAGTGCTTAGAGGGAAATTTATAGCACTAAATGCTGACAGGAGAAAGCAGGAAAGATCTAAAATCGACACCCTTATATCACAACTAAAAGAACAATAGAAGCAAGAGCAAACAAACGTAAAAGCTAACAGAAGACAAGAAATAACTAAGATCAGATCAGAACTGAAGGAGATAGAGACACAAAAACCCCTTCAAAAAAAATCAGTGAATCCAGGAGCTGTTTTTTTGAAAAGATTAACAAAATAGATAGACTGCTAGTCAGATAAGTAAAGAAGAAAAGAGAAAAATCAAATAGACACAATAAAAAATGATAAAGGGGATATCACCTTTGACAGCAAAGAAATATAAACTACCATCAGAGAATACTATAAACACCTCTACACAAATAAACTAGAAAATCTAGAAAAAAATGGATAAATTCCTGGATACATGCATCCTCCCAAAACTAAACCATGAAGAAGTCAAATCCCTGAATAGAACAATAACAAGTTCTGAAATTGAGGTAGTAATTAATAGCCTACCAACCAAAAAATGCCAAGGACAAGATGGATTCACAGCTGAATTCTACAATAGGCACAAAGAGGAACTGGTACCATTCCTTCTGAAACTATTCCAAACAATAGAAAACAAGGGAATCCGCCCTAACTCATTTTATGATGCCAACATCATCCTGATATCAAAACCTGGCAGAGACACACACAAAAGAGAAAATTTCAGGCCAATATCCCGATGAACATCAATGTAAAAATCCTCAATAACATACTGGCAAACCGAATCCAGCAGCGCATCAAAAAGCTTATCCACCACGATCAAGTCAGCTTCATCCTTGAGATTCAAGGCTGGTTCAACATATGCAAATCAATAAATGTAATCCATCACATAAAGAGAACCAATGACATAAACCACATGATTATCTCAATAGATGGAGAAAAAGCCTTCAATAAAATTCAACATTCCTTCATGCTAAAAACTCTCAATAAACTAGGTATTGATGGAACATATCTCAAAATAATACGAGTTATTTATGACAAACTCACAGCCAATATCATATTGAATGGGCAAAAGCTGTAAGCATTCCCTTTGCAAACTGGCACAAGACAAGGATTCCCTCACTCCCCATTCCTATTCACCATAGTATTGGAAGTTTTGGCCAGGGCAATCAGGCAAGAGAAAGAAATACAGCATATTTAAATAAAAAGAGAGGAAGTTAAATTGTCTCTGTTTGCAGATGACATGACTGTATATTTAGAAAACCCCATCATCTCAGCCTGAAATCTCCTTAAGCTGATAAGCAACTTCAGCCAAGTCTCAGGATACAAAATCAATGTGCAAAAATCACAAGCATTCCTATACACCAATAAGAGACAAACAGAGAGCCAAACCATGAGTGAACTCCCATTCGCAACTGCTACAAAGAGAATAAAATACCTAGGAATACAACTTACAAGGGATGTGAAGGATCTCTCCAAAGAGAACTACAAACCACTGCTCAAGAAAATAAAAGAGGACACAAACAATTGGAAAAAAGCATTCCTTGCTCAGGGATAGGAAGAATCAATATTGAGAAAATGGCAATACTGCCCAGAGTAATTTATAGGTTCAATGCTATCCCCATCAAGCTACCAATGACTTTCTTCACAGATTTAGAAAAAACTAGTTTAAATTTCATATGGAAACAAAAAAGAGTCTGTATAGCCAAGACAATCCTAAGCAAAAAGAAGAAAGCTGGAGGCATCACGCTGCCTGACTTCAAGTTATACTACAAGGCTACAGTAACCAAAACAGCATGGTACTGGTATCAAAACAGAGATATAGACCAATGGAACAGAACAGAGGCCTCAGAAATAACGCCACACATCTACAACCATCTGATCTTTGACAAATCTGACAAAAACAAGCAATGGGGAAAGGATTCCCTATTTAATAAATGGTGCTGGGAAAACTGGCTAGCCATATGCAGAAAACTGAAACTGGATCCCTTCCTTACACCTTATACAAAAATTAACCCAAGATGGATTAAAAACTTAAACATAACACCTAAAAGTGTAAAAATCCTAGAAGAAAACCTAGGCAATACCATTCAGGACATAGGCGTGGGCAAAGACTTCACGACTAAAATACCAAAAGCAATGGCAACAAAAGCCAAAATTGACATAGGATCTAATTAAACTAAAGAGCTTCTGCATAGCAAAAGAAACTATCATCAGAGTGAACAGGCAACCCACAAAATGGGAGAAAATTTTTGCAATCTACCCATCTGACAAAGGGCTAATATCCAGAATCTACAAAGTATGTATACAAATATACAAGAAAAAGCAAAAAAAAAAAAAAAAAATCAAAAAGTGGGCAAAGGATATGAACAGACACTTCTCAAAAGAAGACACTTAAACAGCCAAGAAACACACGAAAAAATGCTCATCATCACTGGTCTTTAAAGAAATGCAAATCAAAACCACAATGAGATACCATCTCATGCCAGTTAGAATAGAAATCATTAAAAAGTCAGGAAACAACAGATGCTGGAGAGGATGTGGAGAAATAGGAATGCTTTTACACTGTTGGTGGGAGTGTAAATTAGTTCATCCATTATGGAAGACAGTGTGGCGATTCCTCAATGACCTAGAACCAGAAATACCATTCGACCCATCTATACCATTACTGGGTACATACCCAAAGGATTATAAATCATTCTACTATAAAGACACATGCACACATATGTTTATTGCAGCACTGTTCACAATAGCAAAGACTTGGAACCAACCCAAATGCCCATCAATGATACACTGGATAAAGAAAATGTGGCTCATATACACCATGGAATACTATGCAGCCATAAAAAAGGCTGAGTTCATGTCGTTTGCAGGAACATGGATGAAGCTGGAAACCATCATTCTCAGCAAAATATCACAAGGACAGAAAACCAAACACTGCATGTTCTCACTCATAAGTGCAAGTTGAACAATGAGAACACATGGACACAGGAGAGGGAGCATCACACACCGGGGCCTGCTGGGGGGTGGGGGGCTAGGGGAGGGAGAGCATTAGGAGAAATACCTAATGTAGATGACAGGTTGATAGGTGCAGCAAACCACCATGGCACGTGTATACCTATGTAACAAACCTGCACATTCTGCACATGTATCCCAGATCTTAAAGTATAATAAATTTAAATAATAATAATAAGGTCAGATCTCTGCTAAAATATCACTCATCAGAGGGATCTTCCTGCCCATTCTATTTAAACTAGCACCCTTGTTACTCTCCATTGTGTTACCCTGCCTTCTTTTCTTTTGCAGCACTAACACTAGCTAACATGGCAAGTTTTTACAAATTTCTTATATAGACCTCATCTGTTGTATCCACTGCTACATTCCCAGTGCCTAGAACAGTGCCTGAAACATCATGAGAATTAAATGAAGATTTGTAATGGAGTAAACTGGATACATGTCCCAGGCAACATGAAAATATTCTAAATATAAAATACTTATAATCTCTAAGTCAGAGACTTGGGAGGTCCCTCTGTAGAAAATAGTATTCAATGGGGAGATGAGGAGGCTGAGAGAAAACAAGAGAGAAGTGGAGCAACCAGAACCTGCAAAAAAGAATGTATTATACCAGAGATATTCAAAACTGACTTCCTCTTCCTATGTTTCCTTGTGTTCTCCCAACTGAATCCTGTCTCTTTCCAGGATGCTGAGATTTGCTAAGAGGGAGAGAGACGGTGCTTACGGATCTCTGCCTGAATATCTCCAGAGCTCTGCTCTTCGACTTTGTTGAATAAATTTTGGTGACCATCATGAGTATTTGTTTGCTGCCTCCCTTCACTGAAGGTAGCATTTGAGTGCATCAGAGTCCTCATAGCAACAGTTCATAGACATACTCTACAAAATGCTCCCCCGAGGGTACATCCTCAAGAAAGCCATCCCTGATCCTTATCCCCTACCCAACCCAAGACCAGGTTGGATTGTACTATGACTCTCAAATAGTCTACATGCCATAATTATATACATACATAAAATTATGTAGATGTATAAAATTATGTATATGTATAAAATTATGTATCTGTATAAAATTATGTATTCTATAAAATAAATATAGGGTGCCATGTGTACATATATGCATATATATGTTCAAATATGTATATCCACTTATATATGTATATATACATATATACATAAATGTATGTGTATATATATACATATGTACATGTGTATATACATACATATATGTACATGTATATATACACTATATGCACGTATGTACATATAGTGTATATATACTATATAATACATACATATATGTACGTGTATATATACACTATATATACACATATGTGTGTTTGTGTATGTGTATGTGTGTGTATATCTATATAGCACCCTATACTTATTTGTGGCATTTACTACAAATGTAATTAATTTTTTTGTTTGTTTGTTTAATGTTTCTCTTCTCTGCAAGACTATACACTCCATAGAAGCTGGGATTATGTTTATCTTGTTCACCATTTTATCCTTAGAATTTAGAGCCTAGCACGATACACATAGTAGATGCCCAATAAACATTTGTGGCCTTAATTATGTAACTATCTACCAGGCTTGAAGAACAGTTAACTCTCTTTTTTGTTGTTGTTGTTTTTTGATACAGAGTCTCACTCTGTTGCCCAGGCTGGAGTGCAATGGTGCAATCTCAGCTTACTGCAAACTCCACCTCCTGGGTTCAAACAATTCTCCCACCTCAGCCTCCCAAGTAGCTGGGATTACAGGCACCCACCATCATGCCCAGCTAATTTTTGTAAAGACAGGATTTTACCATGTTGGCCAGGCTGGTCGTGAATTCCTGACCTCAGGTGATCTACCCACCTCAGCCTCCTAAGGTGCTGAGATTATAGCCGTGAGCCACCATGCCCAGCCAAGAACAGTTAACTTTCCAGGGAGTGATTTATTCCCATATATAGATATATAATTAGTATGTGGCCACTTGTTCATGTTTTGTACTCAGTACCCAGTGCTATGGGCTTGGAGGCTTTGTTTTTGTGGCTAATCTCAACCAGTCATCTGACCAAATCTTGCTGAGAGTCATAAGGGGACCTGCCAAAAAAAGATTTAAAAGATCACTCCAAATTCCACTACCAAAAATAAAGTCAAGGGATGGGGGTTATTGGGTCAATAACATCATACTTGTATGAAAAAATTTCATATAGTCAGATAGAGTTTTGTTTCATATCTTGAAGAAAACTGAAACATTAGGAAGCGTGATCATTATTGGATTAGTTGTAGTTTTGCCTCTCTTCTCCCAACAATAAAACCAGATTCTGTTAAATTGTATATTCCAAATCCATTTGGCCAAAAGCTTGTACCAATAAACTGTAATATTTGAACACAAATAAATTGTTGCCACTGTAAGGAGCAAAATATCTTCACAATCCTCAGCATCGCCAAAGGTTGTCCTGAATATCTTTTGGACGTTCACACACATTAACTTGGACCGTAGTACAGGAAAAAAAAAAAAGTGGAAAAAAAATAAAAGCTATGGCTGTTCTCATTATATTCCTGGAAACTGGGAGTCTGTGTTCACTCTAGGAAAAGAGCCAGGTCGCATGTGGGGGATAAAAAGAAAAATAGTCCAGTTTTTTCCTCGTTTTTTCACTTTCTCAGAGTTTCTCACTGCCTTTTTCACCCACAGTTATTGAATATTTAGTTGAAGCAAAGTAAAGCTACCCCTGATAGCAGGAGTTGCCCAGAAAGTCCACCGCTTCAACATGCAATGACATGTATGGAAGCACCGAGACTAACGGCTGGCACACTCAGACATTCAAAACACCTTTGTTTAAGAAAAAGCTACAGACAGATTTATGGCTTTCCATATTTTTAATTGTGAAGATTTTTTTCCCACAAAGCTTCCAGAGCAGAAGTTGGTAGTAAGTCTACTTTTTAAAGAAAGAAAGAAAACGGCAAGAATGCCCCAGAGCTGTTCAGGCACGGAGGCCTGAGGATATGGGTCGCTCTGTCTAACTGGATACTTTAAAAGTACCACATGGCCCCAGGCAGCACAGAGTCTGGAACTCAAATGTGAGATCTATCCAAAATTACATGTCCACACTACCAAAACCAGGCATGTTTCTGCTATGCCACACAAGTCCATATTAGAGGTGACCACTACCAGCTGTGACAGGCACTTGATAACTGCTGGACCAGACCATCTGAGATTGTGACTTAGTAGGGAGATGCCTGCCCCATCTCTTATCTCCCACTTGGGGAATAAATTAATCACTGTAACTGAGTTGCAGATTGAAAACAATTTCCCTTGAAATCAGAAAAGGCAATTCTTCCTCGAATCTACCACGTGCCATAGCTCTTTGGGAACAATAACAAAAACAAAAACAACTAAAATTAATTAAGAACTAAGAACTAAGATAGATAGATACATATGTATATGTATATTATACTTTAAGTTCTAGGGTACCTGTGCACAATGTGCAGATTTGTTACATATGTACACATATGTATATTAAGACAGGGTCTTGCTCTGTCACCCAGGCTGGAGTGCAGTGGCGCAACCATGGCTCCCTGCAGCCTCAACTCCCGGGCTCACATGATTCTTCCACCTCAGCCTCTGAGTAGCTGTGACTACTGGTAGTGCAGGCCACCATGCCCAGCTAATTGTTTAATTTTTTGTAGAGACAGGGTTTCACCATGTTTCCCAGGCAGGTCTGGAACTCCTGACCTCAAGCAATCTGCCTGCTTGGCCTCCCAAAGTGCTGGGATTACAGGTGTGAGCCACAATGCCTGGTCTTGTATTTTGATTACTTCTTTCCATCCTCACAAAATGGCTGTGAGTTAACTACCACTATTGTCTCACTTTAAGATGAGAAAATTGAAGTGTAAAGATGTCAAATAACTTGTCACAAGTTACACAAAATGTTAACAACAGAGCTTGAATTCAAAATCAGGTAGTCTGAGCCCAGAGCCCACAATCTTAACAACACTGTGAAGTTTGAACATGCCATTTTACTAAAACAAAAACTCTGAAATATGAAGAAGCTAACAACTGACATAGATATGATTAGAAATATTTAAAATGGTTTAAATAATTATCCTATATTTTCTCCAATATTATTTTGACAGAGGATCCCAAAGAGTTAAGTAGGATTTATTATCATTTGAATATTATAGATGAAAGACACTAAATTAAAACAGTTAGCTTATTTACTTAAGGTCAGGAGTACAGCTGATTCTTAAGAATTTAAGTTTTCTCAGCCCAGGAGGGGCCAAGACATCGGACATTAGGGAGAACCTCTGGCCCTGGGGCTCCATATCTGGCTCTAGGCTTGACTTCACTGACTCAGGAGTTAATACTGATTTGTTCATCTCAACTGAAACACAAAGCCTGTTTTCTCCTCTTTTGGCTATTGCAGCTATTCAAGAGTGTGAAAGTTGATAAACAAGTGAAAACTACAAATAGTGATTAATTAACTTTCAAAACACAATGACAAAAAGTAGTGGCAATGAATCCACAGTTCAAGCAGAGTAAAGGTGGATACTGGAATCACTCACGAATGTCCCAACCTGCTAGGTCTCCATCCCGCAGTCCCCTTTCTCCTCCACCTGCTCCTCTTCCTGACGCACACTTTATGTGCTGTGTGTGCCTCTCTCTGTGGTTTGTTCCTCTCTCTTTTATTTTGTCTTCTTCCTTTTCCCCATTTCTCCCTCACCTCCTTCCCACTCATTTGAGAATCACAAAATCCGGTAATACTAACTTACACAGGCTTTCAGAGAGCATATAGACCAATATATTAATGCTGTACATGAGAAAACAACAGTCCAAAGAAGTGATTTACACAAGAACATGATGTTATTTTGTGGAGAGCACATGGCCTAAGTCCAGTGTTCTCTCCACAACATCACACATGCAGCTGTGTCATGGAATTCAAGGGTATGTAAAACCCTTTGTATTTCCTGTCATAATGTTTTTTAAGTAACTAAGAAAAATCCATTTAAACCTAAGATTTTTATTCTTTCCATGTAGTCCTTTACTTTTTTAAATGGATTATTCTCACTTGAAAATAATCTTTCCAAATCACAGAGCTAGGATTAGAAAACAATTTCAGGGTCACTCCTTACAAACCACATACATTCATAAAATAGAAATGTTTAAAAGAGTAGTTCTCAATTTTTCTTTTCAATCATAGGTTGTATGGATAAGCTGATGAAAAGCTAGGTCCACTGTCTCCTTAGAAAACAATAAAAACACTGAGCATTTTGCATAATGTTTTAGGAGTTTGTGAATCTTCTGGAGCCCATCTGTGGGCCCATTAAAAGTTAAGAACTCCTGTCTTAAAGAGAAAATGTGGTATGTTTCTGGATTAGTGGTTTTCAAAGTAGGATGTATGCATGATCCATGGAGTGTTGAGAAAAAAAAATAACGAAACTCCTGTTACTGCTTTTGCATCTCATTCTTCTGAATGAAGTCTTTTTATTTGCTCATATTTTTAACATAAATAAGATATGAATATAGTATGTGTATAATTCATAAATAAGTAGAAATAAATGTAGTTGTGTTCCACTAATTTTTTTTCTTTTAAGCAACAGGCTGACTGTTGGGAACTACCAGACAACCTTGCAGAGACCTTCGACTTCCCACCAGGGAAGACCTCTCCTTACCTGGTCCTTTGTCTTCCCTTCTCGCTCACGAATGTGGTTAGCAACAATCCTTTCTGTTTCCTCGCAGAGCTTGGGGAAGTTTGCCAGCTGTCAAGAAAAGCAGATCTGAGTATGAATACTCAAAAAGTTACACTACCAAAAGAGAAGCAGAGATAAATTATGTATTTTACAGAAGATGCTCATTGCTGTTCTGGAAGCCAAAATGAAATATCATCAACTTCTACAGAAGAGTGTCAAGGTGATGGGAGAGGCTTCACAAACTATCACCTTGTTATGTTGAGGAAACACTTCAAAACCAGTGCAGCAATTCCCTAGGAAGAAAGCAGAACCCTGGATACCATCTAGCACTGTGCTCCTGCCGAGTTGGTACTTAATAAAATTCAAAGATGAAGAAGTCAGAAAACAGGACAAAGAAAAGGATAAAGACTAACATTTTATATAGTGCCTACCATGCACCAGGAGCTAAGGACTTCATGAATTACCACCTTCAATATTCACAGCAATCAGAAAAGACAGATATAATTATTAACCTCATTTATTTATTTTATTTTATTTTATTTTTTTCCGAGACAGAGTTTCGCTCTTGTCACCCAGGCTAGAGTGCAGCTCACTGCAACCTCCACCTCCTGTCTCAAGCGATTCTCCTGTCTCAGCCTCCTGAGTAGCTGGGATTATAGGCACATGCCACCAAGCTCAGCTAATTTTTGTATTTTTAGTAAAGACGGGGTTTCACCATGTTGGTCAGGCTGGTCTCTAACTTCTGACCTCAGGTGATCCACCTGCCTTGGCCTCCTAAAGTGCTGGGATTACAGGCGTGAACCACCATGCCCGGCCAATCCCATTTAATAGAGGAGAAAAGTGAAGCACCGAGAGGTTAAGTAACTCATGCCCATGACTAAACAGCTCAAAAATGGTGGATTCAGGATTCCAACCTAAGTCCTAGGACTCCAGAGCCCATGGTCGTGTCCATTACTCTTCAAGGATGATTCATCCCATGAAGAACAGAGAGACTCCTTTAACTTTTTAAATTCTCCCCATAGAAAACAGATATGTATACGTACATTTTTTCGCAAAACTATGGAAATTGTGTATGTTAATCACTTAACCCCATCTAAGTTATGCAGGTAATTGTTCAAAAAATAGTTTGTAAAAGTGAATAGATTAATTACAGTTGTTTTCAATATAAGGAAGAAAGAGAATGGGATGCTATGAAAATGTTTAAGGAACCCTAATCCAGAAGGAAGACTTAGACAGGCAAAGGTGTGTGAGAATGGCCATGGAGAAGATGAAGTTTGTCAGGAACAGGAACATGTGTGAAGGCGAGGTAGAAGTGCAGGCAATTAGCGGTGATAAAAGTAAAAGAAAGTCAGTGCAGAAATTGAGGAGTATGATCCTGAGACAAAGCTAGAAAAGTAGAGAGGGGCCACATCAAGCAGATCCTTGCAATGCTGTTAAGAATTTAGGCTACTGAAGCAATTCAGATGCAATGGAAATAATGGTGGCTTCTACTGGGATGACAGCCATGGAAATGGAGAAAAGTGGGCACATTCATGACATGCCAGGCAAAATATTAATTCCAATTTTTAAAGGACTTGCAAATTAAAGGAGATTACTAGATAGCTCAATAAAATAGGTAAAGAATATTATTCAATTCATAAAAAAGTAAGAGTCAATAAGCAGAAGGAAAAACAAACTGTAAAGTGATCTAATGCAAAGAAAAGCAATAACTACTATGTTGGCAAATTGCTATGATTTTTTTTATAAGACTTACTACAGGTGAAGGTATACTGAGATTAGCACAATTTAAACTTGCTGAGGGGTATCAACAAGAGAAATCTTTTTGGAAAGCAATTTAGCATTACATATCACAAGTCTTGCATGCGTGCACACACACACAGATGGAGAAAGAGACAGAGATCTCAACCTAATAACCTCAGAGAATTCTGAATTACAATGATAAGGACATTCATCGCAGCATTAGTTGGAAAAGCAACAATAAGATAAACAAAAAACTATAAACTACCTAGTAAGCGATGACGTTAAATAAATGAAGGTAGATCCACTTATGTGATGTAATGTAACCATTTTGAATCACACTTTTAATAATAGCTAGGCCGGGCGCGGTGGCTCAAGCCTGTAATCCCAGCACTTTGGGAGGCCAAGACGGGCGGATCACGAGGTCAGGAGATCGAGACCATCCTGGCTAACACGGTGAAACCCCGTCTCTACTAAAAAATACAAAAAACTAGCCGGGCGAGGTGGCGGGCGCCTGTAGTCCCAGCTACACGGGAGGCTGAGGCAGGAGAATGGCAGGAACCCAGGAGGCGGAGCTTGCAGTGAGCTGAGATCTGGCCACTGCACTCCAGCCTGGGCAACAGAGCGAGACTCCGTCTCAAAAAAAAATAATAATAATAATAGCTAATGACATGGTAAGGTATTTACAACACTAAGCGAAGAAAAGTAGGCTACTAAATATATAATGTGATTATGCACAAGCATAGTGTTTTGGTTTGGATATTTCTTCCCTCCAAATTCATGTTAAAATTCAATCCCCAATGTGGCTACATTGACCAGTCGGGCTTTTAAGAGGTGATTGGGTCATGAAGGTTCTGCCATCATGAGTGGATTAATCCATTCATGGATTAATGGATTAATACGTTATCATGGGAGTGGGACTGGTAGCTTTATAAGAAGAGGACTAGCAACCTGAGCTAGCATGCTACCACACTCAGTGCCCTTACAATATGATTGATACCCTGTACCACCTTGGGACTCTGCACAGAGTCCCCACCTTACCAGAGGCAGACCCTCAACGCTGGACTCCTCAGCTTCCATAACTGTAAGAAATAAATTCCTTTTCTGTATAAATTCCTTTTCTGTATAAAGAAATAAATCCCTTTTCTGTATACCCAGTTTCAGGTATTCTGTTACAAACAACAGAAAATGAACTAAGACACTTCCACACACACATGCACACACACACAGAGTCACACACCACCATATACCCTTGATATTTTTCAAGGATATAGCCCAATCTTACAAATACCATCATTCTTGAGTAATATGGTAGCATATAATATTTCTCCAAACTTGTAAGGACTTGGATCAAGGCCTCCCTGAAATGTGGCTTCTGTATGTCACTTGGGGTCACTGTGCACATTACCTTTATAGCATGCACAACATATATTAGTGTCTTAGCAAGATAACAAACTACAATACTTCGTGGAACCATCATAATCACAAGATCTCATATATGTTAAATCTTCCGTTGCTGCAAGTCTACTCTCTCTGCATAGAAAAAGATTTGCACGATACTAAAAAGTGTTAATAGCAATAATTCTTTGAATAATGCATAATTTTATTTATCTACATTTTCCAAATATTTCTACAGTGGATATAGATTATGTTCATAACATCATAAAAGCATAGAAACCTGACTGCTTTGGTTACCTCAAAAATCATCACCAGTGTCTCTATGAGGTCCTCAATCTCTCATCCCCTTACTGGCTCTTATCTGAATCCTGAGATGTATGCTCACCTGGGGGCTTATTTCATGAATTATCGCAAGATACAAATGGAGCTCATACTTCTCATTTTGGAAACATTCTCCAGAAAAAGCTCTATTTTACCAGAACCCCTCTTGACTCTCTGAAAGTCCTGCAAGTTACTTTTTGCAAGGCTTATAAAAGCCTTCAGAGTGGAAGAGATGGCTGATCAATTCCAGTCCTTCTTGACTAGTGCAAACCTGATGTATCTGACACCAACCATTAGCTTGCCCTAGGCCACCAAGACAATCAATTCCCCTGCACTCAGACAGCCTCCCAAGCTATTCAATGACAGTCACACTATTATAGAATCACTTTGCCTCAGAGAAGTAACTACGCAAGCAATTGAGGTCTACCAAGGAAGACTGGGATGCCTTTAACAACATTTAGAAAACAGATTACAACAGAAAGTTATTTTTAAAACCATCAAATAGTGGCAATATAAATATTTATTCAGAAACTAAACACTTGATAGCTGAAGGACCCCAGGCCAGTACATGGCCATCATTAAGTCAGGGAAAGGCCAAAATGACAAGAATATCCCATGAAGTAGAGACATCTAAGAATGCCTCCAATCTACTGGCCTTGGCAGGAGGATTGATCTGTGTGCATGCGTGTATCTCCTGATCTTTCCAAGCTTACTGCCCATGGGCTCAATTCTATCAGAAAAGGAATCTGTAAGAGCCACATTTTGTACCTACAATTGAGACAACTGGAAGTCAATAAGCCTAAATTCTAAGCAGAACAAAAGAAAAAGAGAACACACTAAAAGAACTACCATTATGGAGACAAAGGAGGAAAAACCTTGAAGAGACACTAAGCAATGTAAGATTTAGGCATCACTGAATGGCATTAACGAAACAACTGGTTTGGTTACTAGGTGGTTGATATTGAACTGATTGTGGGAGTATAAGAGTCCAAATCTTGGTTTTAACTGCTGGCTTTCAAATATAAAATATATAAATATATATAAATAGTCTCAATTCTTCTTATATATAAATAGTCCCAAATATATAAATAGTCCCAATTCTTAAGATACATACATAGAGAGGTTTAAAAAAAAAAAAGTCCTACTGACGTTTAAAATGATTTCTGATTAGGCTTTCTACCACTCATTTCATTATCTCATTTAATCTTACAATGAGATTATTTCATGATCTCATTCAAACTGTGCCCTGCTCAGTTTGCATCCCCCTTTACTTAGCTTTAAAACATACTTAACTTTGATTGCTCAATTCAATCCCTCACCTCTCTTCTATGTCTCTTATTTAATGTGTAATCACCATTTCTTCAATCATTTATACCATTACAATTGTCAATCATTTTTGCACTTTTTTAATTTGAATGTCAAATTAAAAGCCTACAGTTGTAAGAATACGGGAGTTATTATTTGTCAAAGTAATCAGAATATTAACTATGTATGCCCAAATAATATTGATGTGGAAGATGTCATCTTTAGGCCTTTATTCCTCTAATGATTAATTAAATAACCTATAAATTGGTTTATAGAGAGTCAAGGGATTAAGGATTTGCTATTCGTTATAATAACTACATTCCTAAATTTATGTCACATCAGTCATTCATTGTGCAACTGCTACAGTCCAGCTCCATGCTCAGTTTATGTCATAACACCTGATATTAGAAACCACATAGTCTTGAGTGGCAGGTTGCCTGTACAGATAAATAGTCATATAAGAGAAATATTTTTTAAAAACCAAGGGGAAATATGAAGAAATAAATACATAAACCAGGTATGAGAGGTCCTCTGAGGATCTGATGCTTACATTATAATAGTGAAACTTGTAGTCAAAGCTATACATTTATTATACAGCAAATTAGTTCTAAATAGCTTATTATTCAACTTGCATTGAATATCCTCTTTTTTTCTAAGACAGAGTCTCACTCTGTTGCCCAGGCTGGAGTGCAGTGACACATCTTGGCTCACTGCAACCTCCACCTCCTGGGTTCAAGCAATGCTCCTTTCTCAGCCTCCCGAATAGTTGGAACTATAGGCGCCCACCATCACGTCTGGCCTGCGTTGAGTATTCTTAAATAATAAAGAAGATTCAATGGAGAAACAACACAATATACATGACTTTAGGAATCAAAACCTTCAACATTTAATTCAAGGAGAATATTTTAATTATACATGTTCTGAGAGAAAGCAGGAAAACATGTTTTAATAAGGTCCAATGTTATAAGTGTTATTTAGGGTAGTGATTAATTATTTTGGTGGAACCTCAATATAAAAATTTAATTTCAGTATGGATCACATTTTCCTAGAGAAAAAAAAAAACACTTGGAAGACATTTCTATCCAACAAAACAAAAATTATACACTTCCAAAATGTATTAACAGTTTATCAGATCATAAGATCTATGCTATGCTAGTACATTTTTCTTGAAATGGTCAAGAGACCAGGCAAGATTTCTGTATCTTCAAGAGGAACAAGTTTGATGCCTCCAGCAAAAACTGGAGTTATTAGGTAACCGTCTGTTCATAATTCCATACCAAACCTCACTAAGAAAATAAAGTCAGAACAAAATTTCTTCTATAGTTATCACTTGACTTGATTGGTTTGGCTGACCTAAAGATAAGGGTTTTTATGAAAAAGCTATAAAACTTTAAATGCTGGCTGCTTGCTACAAGCCAAATAGAAATAATGAATTTTAGCACTCATAAAAGCATTCAATTTTTTAATTTCATTTTCTGTGAATTAACCACCCACCCAACACAACAAAATCCCTAGCCATCCTTTGTTTTTGTATATCATAGTGTGGATTTATTCAGGATATGAGAAGACACTCATCTGCGCACAACACATTTGCTATGAAAAAAAATTTTTTAAACAGATGTATTTGTAGAAAAATTTACAAAGGTGATTGAAGATGAGAAGCAATTCTAATATAAAGAGATCAAGAAATAGTGACTGTTTTCTAAGTTGCACAGGGGTTAATGGGAAAGTTCCTTATGGGGTGTTCTACACTGGCATATGAGTGGCATATGAGAAGTCAAGGAAGGTCAAAGTGAAGTTGGCAGGAAGGAGAAAGGAGTGCCAGATCCCAACTAGGCAGACTGGGACCAAGTGGGCTAGTGTTAGGCCTCCTTCTCCAGGTGGGCAAATACTTAATCTAGAAACCTCAAATATTTTCCACAAAAAGCAGGAGAAGTGGTGAGGTATAAGATGGAAAAACTTTTAAACAGAGAAATGAAGAGAACTCTAGTGTTATTTATGAAATGCTAAGGAATAAAAACAAAAAAGTCCTCACCTAAGAAACAAGGAGAGTAGAAAAACAAAAACAAAATAAAAAGTCCAACCTTGAGTGAATAAAACTGGGTGCCGCAGAGTAGTCAAAAGAGCCTATTACTTAAGTAATTCAGAAAATATCCAAAAAGGAAGTCAGGGTGGGTTGACATGGTGGCAAAATAACACCTGAAGATCATAATCAGATTTTCATCTCTCTCTTCCCAAGTTTATCTCTGATAGACACATTAATGAGCAGTTAAAATGGAAAAAAAAAAAAACAAACTTCAAAACAGAAAGTGGGAGAAAAATCAGGGACCATGGTAAATTATAAATTAAGAACCGATTATAAAGATTACAAATCCTTTAATGAGTTTTAAGATTAAAAGATGAGATTCTATCACATTAAAACTGAGTCCCAAGACTGAATTTCCTATAATACCCAACAAAAGTTTCAGACTTTAATAACCTGTCTGATTTGAAGCCTGGGCACCAAAGCCAATTACATTAGGCATGTATTACATGCAAAGCACAGCACAGAGTTTGACTGGATGGCAACCATTAAAAGGTGAAATGCAAGTATTTTCATACAGCATAAAAACCACAGCACATCTATATAAACCTAAAAGAAAGTCCTAAATAGTGTGATGCTTTGAAGCCATTTTCCTTCATCCTACTTCAGACAAATTGACCGTCACCTAATGAATCAATGAGATATAATTCATTTTTTTAATTATTCATTCAATAATTATTGTTGAAAATCAGGCTGTTTTAGGTGTGACAAACAGAGCAATGAGCTTAATAAGCCAAGTTCTTATTCTCATGGAACTTGTATTCTCAAGGCCCCTTAATTATCTTACGACAACAACAACAGACATAAATAATATAATTAATATATTAATAGTAATATATACTGCAAAGAAAAATAAAGTTTGGTAAGTAGATGAACAATGGCGTGTGTGTGTGTGTGTGTGTGTGTGTGTGTGTGTGTGTGTGTGTGTGTGTGTTTGGGGGAGGGCTATGCAACTGTAAACAGAAAAGTCAGAGAAAGACTCTGCTTTATGGGTTATCTGAATAGCAGAGACCTGAAAGAAGCAATGGTTTTATCTTGGGGCAGATCATTTCCCACATTAAGAATGAGAAGTGCAAAGGCTCTACAGTCATGTTTCCTTGGCCTGCTAAATAAACAAGGAATCCAGTGCAGCTGGAGAGGACCGAGAGGAGGAGAGAAAGGGGAGGAGATGAGTTTAGATATGAAAAGCTGGGGGCAAGACTGTGTAGGGCCTTGGAAGCCATGGTAAGGACTTGGATTCACTTGTTTAGTTATGTGTATTCAGAGCTAGATATTTACCTAATAAGCCACAAGATTAAGCATTTCTTCTAACAGCACTTCTTAATGGAAAATCTTTCCCTTTCCTTCCTTTTTTTTATTTTTTTTCTTTTTTGGAAATGAAGTCTCACTGTTGTCGCCTGGGCTGGAGTGCAATGGTACGATCTCGACTCACTGCAACCTCCGCCTCCTGGGTTCCAGCAATTCTCCTGCCTCAGCCTCCTGAGTAGCTGAGCCTATAGGCACCCCCTACCACGCTCAGCTAATTTTTGTATTTTTAGTAGAGATGGGGTGTTACCACGTTGGCCAGGCTTGTCTCAAACTCCTGACCTCAGGTGATCCACCTGCCTCGACCTCCCAAAGTGCTGAGATTATAGGCGTGAGCCACCACGCCTGGCCCTTTCCCTGTACTTCCAATAACTCCCTAAGGTATCTTTTTTTTTCTCCCCTTGCAAAATTTTTTTTTTCTAAACAGGAAAAAAATCAATTAATTAGTATGATAATGATCCAAGAATGTGGTTTCCCAAGAGGCCAGTAAATGGCACAGTTGCTAAACTGTGGTTAAAAAAAACCAAGATGTTCCTCTCAGTGCTTCCTGAAAAGACCTTCAGCACCCTGTGGTGATGCACTGGAGAAGAGGAGGTAAGGAAAAGCAGCTGAAAAGAGATGCCCACCAAAATAATTTCAAAGTTGAGATGTCCCTGGCATGAAGCCAAACAGCTCATAAAGCTCTAATGTTCCTGTCTTATCCTCCAGTGCCCCAGAGACAACAGTGAGAAAATATCGGGGAAGAAATGCATTCCCCCAGGTTAGGAGTCTAGCTTTGTGTTTTGTTGTTTGAACACACATAAATCCCATATGTTCTTCACTGATGTTTATTTAATGCAGCTGAAGAAAAAAAATTTAAGGTTTTTATACATGAGGCATCACATGAGGAGTTGTAAATGAAAACTGTATTTTATGTTTATATATGTATATATGCTATAACAGAAATATATATATATAATTACAATATAGCTGGAATTACTTATTTTCACATTGCCTGGGGCAGTCTTTGTTTACTCCTATTACTCCAGTGAAAGTATTCATAGCATCCCCTTTAAGTCTCAAAAATGTCCTGTACTGAACAATAAATTACATAGTCACCTTATCTATGGCTCATGTTCAAAAGGAGGCAAGTAATAAACTCCCAGCAGACTCAACTCTAATTAGGATTATTTTGCTTTGCAAAATATTTTAATTAGAACAGTTTTTAAATAAAAGATATTGAAAGTATACCTAATAAGGCCAAAAATGAAAAACATCAAAATGCAGCATAAGGAAAAGGATAAATGTTTGAAAGAAAATCTGCCTAAATTTTATCATCTTAAAATGAATGGCTAAAATACTCTTTTCAAACCAAGTACATATATTTTTGACGACTGGATAACTTTAGAACATCTAAATTGTTAGTAAATATTTATAAAATGCCTATATGTGGAGTTGGTCACTGTGTTACAGGCTAGTTAGATAAGATAAAAAACACAGTGCCTTTTATTCAAAGGAGCTTATAATCAACAAGAGGAGATATGTAAACAAATAAATACAAACAAATCACAAGGCAGTACCATAAATGCTATGATATAAATACACATAGGGTATCAACAGAAGCTCTAAAAACGGAGCTGGGAAAGAGAGCAGGAAGGGACTCACAGAGGCTCTTTGGGAAGATTTTAAGGAAAATAGAATGATTGAACTGGCTCCCTAAAAATGAGAGGGAATGGCAGGTAAACACAGGAGGGAAAGTGAGACATTCTAGACAAAAGGAATCACTTATGCAAACAGCAAAGGCATGAAAACTCTTTGAGGATAGTGCAAATCATCTAGAATGGCTGAAGCAAGCAGTGGGACCAAAGATATAGCTGGAGAAGTATTCAGAGATCAGATGGGGAAGCTAAATACAACCCTAAATGATCTGAACTTTATTCTCAAGGCTCTGAGGAGTCATTGAATAATTTTGAGGATATAGGCAAAAGGTATATCTGTATTTTAGAAAAATCACTTTGCAAGCAATGGCAAAGATGAATTTGAGGGTGACCAGGCTAGAATTAAATCAGTTAGGGGGCCACTGGAGTAATTCAGGCTTAAAAGTAATGCTCAGTGCTTTAAGTAAGAAAAGAGAATAGTTGCAGTCATCTGTAGACAGTTCCCTTAAAGAGGCTTGAGCTAGAAGTACAGATTTGGGAATCAGCAATATTTTAAGTGGTAGTTGAACTATCACAGACATGATCTGTCAAGGAGAAAATATAGTAAGAAGAGAACAAAACCAAGAGTAACCTCTGTGGGATCCCAGTGTTTAGAGGCAAGCAAAAATGGACGAATGCTCAAAGGATGTGGAGAAGGAAAAAGAGAAAGAGGGAAGACAGCCCATGAGAGAGGAGTGCCAGCTTTATAAAGAGAGTGGAATATAGTCTCAGGAATAAGAGCGTCCATTAGGCTTGGCAATCAGGATTCTCACTGATATTTGCAATAATTAACTCTATAGAATAGTGGGGTAGAAGCCAAATTTCAGTTGAGGAATTAACTGGAGATGAGACAACAAAGACGCAAAGCATAAATTACTTTTTTCCCAAGAAGGCTGACCATGAGAGGAGAAAAGTAGGGCAGCAGATGAGTCTTTGTCACTGTTTCTTTTTAAATTCGGACAGACATAGATATATTTATAAGCTGATTTTTAAAAATGTGATGGTGAAGATGATGATTCAGGAAATAAAAGGCTAAAAAGAGTATATCCTCAAAGGAAGTGAGAGTACAGATAGGAAACCATCCCCTATCCCCTTGGTCAGGAATAGTATCTCAACAGAGAGGATAAGAAGGGGGTGTGGCTGTGAATACAGGTAAGTTTGAGGGACAGAAGACAAGAATCAATGTTTCATAGTGCCATTCATGGCCCCTATTTTCTCTGTGAAATCTTCATTGAAAGTGAGGATGAAAGTGATGAGTCAGGTGGCTTGAAGAGAGTGCTAAAAGTTTAACATCATTATCATGGAGAACACAGGAGGTTGCTAATTACTAAGATACTGAAGCACTACTGGGCAGCAGTTGAAATTGGACTAAGAGGAAGACCATGAATATATTGTGGCACCAATTCACACAAACAGACAAATATCTCCAAGCTCTTCAGAAGCCTGTGGGGAAAGGAAAATAAAGACAAGCGGTAAATTTTAGCAGTCCTGGAGTTTCAACAGGTGGCCAAGTTAATCCAAGTGGAACTGAAGTAATAGATAAGAAAACTAATGATGGATGTACATTTGCTCACCCGTACACCTTATGGGCTCTAAGGTTTAATGCTGGAAGGAGAAATAACAGGAGGCTCCCACTTTAGTAGCAAGGCCCAGACACATTTTCCAACCTAGACATGTCAGCAGTGAAGTGGACACTAAATTTCAAACCTTCAAAATAGAGCTTTTCCATTAATTTCCCAATTGGCTTAAAATCTAAAGAGGATGAAGGGGGTGATCAGCATTCTGCAGGCCCTTTAAGGTTTACAATTTCCTAGTAAAACATTTTTTGATGACAACAAGAGCCATAAGTCATGAAACGATGATGCTAGCTCAGACTGAATGGAGAGCAAAGATTTCAAGGAAAAGTTGCTTTTAGGCATTGGACATGATATCTGCATGGACATTGAACACTTCCAAGTTGAAGGTGAACTGGGGATGGAGAGGAAAAATGTAAGCCAGGTTCTAAAGATCCTGATGAATGCAAGGGAGTGACCTGGAACTTGGTGGTGACAGTGAATATAAGGAACAGGTACAGCTGGCACCACCTGGGCCTTAATGGAAGGCTATGAGAAAGTGAAGGAATAATCTTTGGAAGCCACAAAAGGAGAAGTGGGCAAATGTCATACCCAATAAAGGCCCTCAGATTTTTCCAATTTGGGCTAGAATAAATATCCTTCACTGAAGAAAGCTAAAGGGTAAACAGTAACCTCAGGGGAAAGGCTAGATTTTATGTTTATCTAAGGCAAACTATAAAATGTTTTGAGAAGATAGTAAAAATATATAGAAGACCAATCCAAGGAGCATAATGGAAAGGGTGGAGAGCAAGAATAGAAGCCAAAAAGTGTCTGGGAACAAGCTGTCTCATCCCATGCCATCAGAACTGACTGTTGGCTTTCCAATAGGTCGGATAAAATGGAAAATGATAAAAAAAAAAAAAGGATTCATGCATACCATAAACACTTTATATAACTTAAAACATAAATGTCCACACATGTGCCAATCTTTTGATGTAAGGCCAAGGTCTGTTCTCTGCATATGGATCTGCTGATTGGAGTTATGCATCTTCTGTCTTACATAAACCACATCCTTCATCTATGATTTCCAGTTTTGCTTTCTTTACAGTGGAGGGAGAACCTGAAGATACTTGTGAAATAATTTGAACGCCAAACCTATCCAGATTTTTATAATCCCTCCTCACATACACACACATTTTTTTGCCATTATCCTGCCTACACCTAGTCAATAGCAAAGCTTTTGCAGCTAACATTTATCAAGTCTTCTCACAGCATTCAGTTTAGTTTTCATAGAAACAAAACTTAAAGTCTTTTTTGCATTGGATCAGTTTAATTACTCTGTTTATTCAAAGTATATTATTCAAATAAGTGCGACTGGCTAAATGGGTTTGGGAACAAACGCAGCACAACTGTCCCTTGTAAAGAAGAGAGGTTAATTGGTAGGAGTAAGAGACATGGACAACCTAAAGAGAAGCCTCTGGCTAAACACATCTGTGTGCTGAGAGTGGCAATCCTTAGGGTTAGTAGGAAACTCAGTATCAGTTAATCTTGAAAGTCAGCAAAGAGATCAATTAAGAGAGCTTTAAATGTACAAGGGACACGATAGGTTGCATTTTGAAGAGTAGGTGAGGGTAGCAGGGATGAGAACTGTTAGCAACTGACTTCAGCTTTCCAAGAGGTGAGCCGGTAGAAAGATTGATTTTTTTCAACTCCATGTGCATTCTTCTTTCTGTCCCTTAGTCCCTTAACTCCTGTGGCTCTTCTTGTTTTGGAGAAGAAAAACCAGGAGTTTAGGAAATGAGGTGGAAGGAAGACCAGTAGGAGCTCTAGAAAAGGGGTGTGAAACTCCCAGTCACCTCTGGGTCCCAAGCTAGCTCTATTTACTGCTTTTCTTTCAGCCTTCATATCTAGGAATTCGGCCCACTTGCCTCTTCTCCTATGTACATCTGTTCTTTACCTGAGCCCTTGTGTCAGGTAAATGGGAACTAATATTCATATTCATTCTAATTCTCTGTCCCTCTCATTCTCTCTCTTTCTTCCCACTGGTTTTTCAGAAAGGTAACGCCTCGTAACCATCTATAAAGGGAAGGATAAAAAACTAACAAAAACAGAATTATCCATAGGTTGGAGAAATATTAAAAGCATGAGTGTTAACTGTCAGGGGGCTAGACCTACCCTACTGTAAACACCATCACTAATTCTATTTTTGTGTTTTTCAATACAAGATATTCCTTTCATGAACCGAGAAATTCAGCACATGTTCTCCATACTCCTCAGTGAGGAGTCCTCCTACTTGGGAAGTCTTACCCCAGGACTCTACAGTATAGGTTTAATAGATATTCAGGGTAGAGAATATCTATTAATATTTATGTTATTTATTAATATCTATTTATAAATATCTATTAATATTTATGCAGGCTGCAGGCTTTGGCACTGGATCCTCCCCACTCCTAGGCCCTCTTCCCTCCCCTCCTCACCACTTCTTAATTAGTTAACTTCTCTTCCTGCAACTGAATTCTATAGTACCTCTTTTGGAAAATCTTTTCAACACTTCCCTGCTGCTAAAATGGCAATTTATGGATCACCCACCATTCACTGAGCACTTAAACTATGGTTAATCAGTGTGTTAGGTGACCCATAGGTTTCAGGCATCATCTTGTTTAATCCTCACTAAAGTGGTATTACTATTATCATCACCATCCTCATTTGACAGATAAATTAACAAGACTAGAGAAGTTAAACCCAAGGTCACACAGAAAGTATCAGAGCCAGGATTTCAATCTAGGTCACTGAAACTCCAAGGCTGGATTCTTATCCACTACACTACACTGCCCCTTCCCAGAACACCCAGGCTCAGGTGGAATACATATTCGCAATTTGGAAGAATTTTCTTATTGATATACATACTATCAATGATTTCCTTCTCTAACAATTACCCTCATCCATGCACCACAGGAAAAATAAGCTCAGGGCATTTGCCTAATAGTTCGGAAATAATGTTTATTTGTTTAAGACAACAAGGGGAAAATCAGCCAAAGAAATATACTCTTTCTAAACCACCGTATTAGGAATGATAGAAGACGGTATGTCTGCCCTCCATGAAAGCAATTCCCACTCAGTATTTTCCACAACCTTCCCTGTAGGCAAACACACAACATCTATAACAAAGTGAGGGTCAGGGAAAGAGAATCACGCAATGAGATAGAGAACGTTGGTAAACCAAAGCCATGTACTGGAAAGTTAAATAATTCCAACTTACTTTTTTGGTACACTTCTTCACAGTGTTGATTAATTCTTGTATTACCAGATCCACACTCTTCAAAGAAGGCCCTTTCAACTTTACAATCTGTTTCTTGACTATCGCTTCAAATGCCATGTCTGGAGTAAACAATCCTGTCCTGAAGGTAAGAAAGAAAGCAGCCCATGAGATTTTTTAAATTGAGTAATATTCAAAAATCTTTTGAAAAATGTTTAAATTAACATCCTTTTTAAATTAAGCATGTAATAGACCAAGTTTAAAAGTTACATAGTGATTTGTTCCATCCACAGCACTGCTATAATAATATCTTTAATACTGCTAAACCATAATAAGTTCCAATCTATGGAAGATTAGTATTAGCTGGACACAGTGCCCAAAATGTTTATATGGCACATCATGTGACCCTTAACTAATATTTAACTGTAATTTGTCTTATCTCACTGTTTCACAGCAATAAAAAGAAATGCTACAATAGAAATGGTGTTCTCAGTTTAGATTTCTGTTTCTAAAAGATTCCAAAATCAATTCCTTTTCCTTTGTGGAACAGCCAGTGAGCTTCACTTTTTATACACTAAAATAGTAGATTATACAATTTATCCATTCCAGGGCAGCTATATTACTGTGAGCCTGACAGTTCCCACTCTGAGGTCCTGGGGTACTGGGAGAATAAGACAGTAAGGGGAGTTATGAATTAATTTTAATATTTCAAGATGCCTAAATTAAATAATGACTTTACAAAAATAACAAATGATAACCAAAATAACAAGTATCTTCCTTTGGGCTCTAATTAATTCGAATTGGTGTTTTAACAATGCTTCTCTCATGCTCAACAGGAACTCAGGAAAGCAGATATATACATGTGCGTGTGTATATGTGTTTCATAAAAAGTAAAAAATGATTACTCAAATTTAAACAAAACGTCAATAGAGAGAAGCTACAATAACAGGGGCCTTTGAACTCTGAGACTTGGCCATGACTGAAGGCTGGCAGGCTGCAGGCTTTGGCACTGGATCCTCCCCACTCCTAGGCCCTCTTCCCTCCCCTCCTCACCTCTTCTTAATTAGTTAACTTTTCTTCCTGGAACTGAATTCTATAGTACCTCTTTTGGAAATGTTTTCAACACTTCCTTTATACTATCTTGACTTGACGCTCCTTCTTATCATTTGCTTAGCACCCTATCCTCACCTGTATTTCTAACTGTAGTAATCATACTATATTATAATGGTAATTTCTCCGAACTAGGTACGAATCAAATTCAAACTGTTTAGTACAATATTAAAAGTTTTTCACTCTTTGACTATAATCTTTCTTCATAGTTACTTTTCTCCTCGCCTTTCGCATAACCTATGTTTTAGTCAATTTGCCTTTGCTTATATTGTATGTCTTTGCCTTTGTCTATGATGTTCATTTCACACTCTTCACAATTTTGGTCTATTCAAATCCCACCTGTGCTTTAAAGCCCAGATGCAAAGCAAGCACTTATAGTTCCAATCTTTCCCCAGTCCTGCTGCTGAGACCTTCCTTCTTGGAAGCCCGGCATTCTATTTCACATTGCAGGAAGCTGGGCACATGTTTTAGTCCCATCACTACACGGTAGGGAGTGTTGTTACCCTATTTATCTTGATTTGCCCCATAAGGACCGTCTCCCTCCCTTGCTCATAGTCAGCATTCAGTATTAACAAAACAATGAAGAAAAACAAAGCATCTCTTCCATCAAGTCCTTCATGGGCAAAGAGGGCTTTTACTACTCAAATAGCCAATGAAATCAAATGGGAAAAAAACTGTTAAACCAAGCATATTTAAAGACCTAAATAAGCATACCGTGAGTATGTCTTATGCTCAGGACATTGTGCATTTCTTATCATCTTACAGGCAAATTCATAATAACAACCAACAATCTCCTGTTGTCAGGCATATAAATCAGAAATCGACAATTCTGAATTATTGAGATTTTGCAGTTATATTTGACAAAAGCTGCATATGGTAATGAGTTTCACAAGTGAAGTAAAAATACTGTATTTGGCTGAGTTCAAGCACTGTATGATCCAAATAATGTAATTTGGTTCCACTGCATCTATCAGATAAACATGTTCAAATACCAGATCTGCCCAGCTAAAAAGTAAAACAGTTTCTACACCAAATGTATTCTGGATTTGGGGTAGAAGAAATAGAATAGGGAGCTTAGAAATCCTATCGATGATAAAACAAAAAACATTAGATTTGGTTATAGAGGTTTTCTCCTCTTCACTTTGTAAACTCATATCTGCCCATACTATTTGAGATTTGTGGAGCAGATTGTCTAAATTTTAAAACAATAAATAACTCAAGCATCATAACTCCTTTGTAAAATCACTCATCACATGCACGCTCAGTGTCAAGCTTTGCCTTCTCAGGGTCTGTTCCCAGCATAGTCTCAACTTGGCCCTTTGGCAGAGGCTGAGCCACAAACGACAACAGGCAGAGGCCACCTCCATATGAGGCAATCTATGTACTAGGCAACTTAAGTTTTATTTCCTTGAATTAAGGACACTACAATTCAACATATGCTTATTAAGTTATGTTTAGCCTTCTGTACATGAAATGAAGAAATAAGTATTTTAAAATCATTTGTTTTTATCATAGTTCTTTAAAGAAATTGTTATGAACTGAATGTTTGTGTTCCCCTAAAACTTCATATGTTGAAACCATACCCCTCAATGTGATGGTAGTAGGAGGTGGGGCCTTTGGGGGATAATTACATCATGAAGGCAGAACCCTCATGAATGAGATTAGTGCCCTTATATGAAGAGGCCAGAGAGCTAACTAGCTTTCTCTCTGCCACATGAGGACAGAATGAGAAGACAGCAATGTGCAGGCTGGAAAAGGGCTCTCACCAGAACCCAACTATGTTCACACCCTGACCTAGGATTTTCAAACTCCAGAACCGTGAGAAATAAATTTCTGTTGTTTATAAGCCACCTAGTCTTGGTCATTTGTTACAGCAGTCCAAACAGACTAAGATAGAAGGTAATTTAGAATAAACTCACTTTAAACAAGCAGAAATTCAGACACAAGTTCCACCCCACCCCCAACTCCACCCAGCTCAGGTCCCTCTGCTCTCCTGACCACATTCCTCAAGACAGTCCCAATGCATATGCATGATTCCTGGCTCCATGGATACATGTTGTGCCCTCTCACCTCTGTACCTTTGGTCATCCCACCCCTTCCACCAGAAAGCCCTTTCTTTTATCCTCCAGCCTCAACAACCTCCATTCCATCCTTCCATCCTCTCCTGTCTCATCACACTGCCACCCACTTCATATACATGCCCCCACACGTGCAAGCACACATGCACACACAACACCTCCTGGCCTGTTGAAATCATTCTCTCCACATGCCAGGATAAACTTGAAAGTAACTACCTCCATTCATCTTTCCCAATCTTGCTCCACAACATTAATCAGAATTAATCTGTCCCTTCTCCGGTGTAAGCAATGATTAATTATGAGCACGTCTGGCCTCCTTCATGAAAAACGAAGGCTCTGGAGAATGGGGTCTTGCTAATCTGCGAATCCCCTATTGTGCAGAGTACAGGCTGGAAGTGCAGAAGATGTTTTTGCTTTTTCACTTGGAAAAAACTGACTACAGCAATACAGGAAGTTACCATTAAACCCCAAAGCAGGATTTCCTGTTTCTGACTCCCACCTCTGTATTCTACCCTGTTCAATGATGAAAAGACAAGTTTCCTAGCTATTTATAAACATTAATTTTCTTTTGGTACCTTGAACAGATGACCCAAAAAAATGTGAATTACTTGCCTGATACCATGTATGTTTTTGATTGCATAGCTTATTTCTCTTCGCAGTTCTTTCTCATTGAACTCCATCTGCAGATGCAAAATGAGCCATGGTTATGACACTTAATTCCTTTGAATAATATTGTTGAACATTACAGAATGAGAATAACCTGACTTCGTTATTAATAAGTGGATACTCATGTCTTTCCTAATCTAAACCCAGATGGCCAAAACATCTGTTTATATAAAGTTCAAGGCAACACAGAACACTAGGGATTTTGGGGAGTTTAGGGGCAGTGGATTTTAACTCTATTATAGATATGGAGTGCTATGCATAAGGATGCCTTCTGGACATAAATCTAGCCATTCATTTGAAATGTACAATTCTTCATTCTTTTGCTAAATATGGTAAATTTGAAGGCACAGGAGAATGCATAAATGAGGGTATCACCTGATGTGCAGTAGCAGTACAGATGTCCTGAAATTAACAATGGCTGTCTTTTGTCCCTGGCCACTTAAACCATTTGAGTTAAAGACCTCTTTGTAAAAGAAAATTAGTGCTATTTTAAAAAGACAACACAGGATAGATTACTGTACAAATATTTCTCAGAAGCCCAAGGTACCATAAATCTACTTGAAAGTAGGATCAAAGTGTCACAGAGCTTAGACCTCGAAGGGGTGGCCAGAGAACACTGAGTTCAGCCCTGACTTCTGAGATTTGGCCTCTCCAGCTTCACTGTCTGTCTACTTCCCCCTCATACTTTATGTCCTAGAATGACAAATTGCTCTAGGTCTCTACACACAACCAACGGCTTCATAGTCCAGGGCCTTTATCATTCCTCTCCTGTCTGGATCACCCCCTGCTGTAACCTACCTCTTCCTGCTTAACTAGCTGCTCATCCTTCCAAACTCAGCTCAGAAGCCTGGCTCCCTCACACAGTTGAGCTGGGATTCATGTCTGTGGGCTGTGTTTCCATAGCACTTTGTGCTGAAGTTTATCACTTTACTTAGCACATTTGAATGAAACTATCTATTTACCCATTTGCCTCCCACATGAAGACATAAGCACTCGCCTCTCTGTTTGAGACAAGTAGCATGGTCCCTAAAACTACTCAACTGCCTATTGGGCATTTTACACTTTGCATGTCCAAAGCAGAACTCCTAATTCACTTCTCCATACAAACAGAGCTTTTCTTTCATTTCCCTCATCTGATGGGCACCACCACTCACTCAGCTGTGAAAGCCAAAACCTTGGAAGTCATCTAAAAACTTATCTTTCTTCCATTCCCCCATTTCAGTTGAAGCCCTAGCAACTTTATCTCCAAAACCCCAAAGCCACCCATCTCTCTCTATCCTTTCTTGCTGGAGCACTTTTACTGGAAAGCTAAAGAAGTTTAATTCTCAGCATTTCTCCGTTGCACCAGCCTCTTCCAAGACCCTGTGCCTGACTGTGTGTTTATAATTTCGTATTCTTCTTCAAGGGGACCTGCAAAATTGTAGAAGCTTCAGACCCCACAGAAAACGAATCCACCCTTTGTCTGACCCACTGGTCTTCTCACGTCTCTTGGCTCTTTACAATCCAGCAGGTATACTATTCTTCTAAAATCATCAACAAATCAACTCACATTACTGCTTAAAACCCTCCTGTAACTTCTCATTGTTCAGCATAAAGACTTTACCTCAACCTAGAAAGCCTTGTGTGAACTGGACACTTCCTCCCTCTCTGAATTCATTTCACACCCCTCTCCTTCATCAGCCACATCTCTTCTTCACCTGTCATACTTTAGTGCCTTATCCGAGGTTGCTACTTCCACCTTGAACAACCCCTTTCCCCCAGATCTTTACCCAGCTGACCTCTTCATGCCATTCTGGGCACAGTTTAAATGTCCCCTGCTCAGACAGAACTTGCCTGATTATTCCATTAAAAGTGGCTCATCCGGCCCCTTTCTCTTATATCACGTTACACAAAAACATTTGCAACTTTCTTATTTTGTCTGTTTGTTAATTTTCTGTCTTTCCCCACTAGACAAGCAAGGGCCTTCCCTGTCTTAATCACTGGCACCTAGAAATTTGGTGCATAGTATATGCTTAAGAAATATTTTTAAATTAATTAGACAACAAACATCATAGGAAACTCAATTAGTATTTGTGTTTGAAATGTAGTTAAAACTCATTAAATAAAATCAGAATCATCAGTAAGAACATATTTCTCTCCTGAATTTCTTTACCTGAATATGGAGGTTTTGTTCAAAGAACTATGTTAGTTCTATACCACTCACACAATATTTCATCAAGTTGTATAAAACAGAATACGGAAGTGAAGTGAAACTAAGGGAAAAAATAACGTTTGACACAAACCTTTACTATCTCAAAAGGAAAGCGTTCATGAAAAATACGATTGATTTTAGCACCACCTGAGAGTTCCAGGGTATCTACTTGATCCCCTGACCCTTCAATTCTCTTCTCAAAGTCCACAGCAAATTGCTGAACCATCCTGTAATTGTTAAAGAGAAATAGATTCAAGTCAAAGTTACAAGCCTTTGCACTCTTCATTTTCTTTTCCTATGATTATTCCTTAGAATCGTGTTCCAGGTACTCTTAGTGGCACCTACTGGCAGAGTTAACACTGCACTCTATGTAGCACTCACAGTGTGATTATATGAAATACACATCATTAAGATTTTAGACATTTAATTAGAATAAATATTTAAATATATTTGTCTTTCAATGCATTCTGTTCATTTGATTGCAGTCATAAAATGGTATTTAAAGAATACTTGATGGGGCCGGGTGCAGTGGCTCATGCCTATAATCCCAGCACTTTAGGAGACCGAGGTGGGTGGATCACCTGAGGTCAGGAGTTCAAGACAAACCAGGCTAACACAGTGAAAGCCCGTCTCTACTGAAAATACAAAACATTAGCTGGACGTGGTGCAGGTAGTCCCAGCTACTCGGGAAGCTGAGGCAGGAGAATGGCGTGAACCCGGGAGGCAGAGCTTGCAGTGAGCCGAGATGGCACCACTGCACTCCAGCCCGGGTGACAGAGCGAGACTCTGTCTCAAAAAAAAAAGAATACTTGAAATAGAGAGTTAATCAATTAAACCTTATGTAGAATAGTCAAATGGACCTGGACTCCCATGACATCATAGCCACCTAGTGTCCCAAATGCTCCAGCTCTATCACTCCCCCAATGTCACAGCCTCAGTCTCTCCTCACACTCATCCCTAGGTGATCTCAAGGTTGCCATAGCTTCAGGGCTTATTGAGAAATAGTTTCTCCACACCTTCCGCTTTAGCCCATAACTCTCAGAAGACAGTGGCCCATATGCTCAACTGTACTGGATGTTTATTTCCTCTTAGCTGCCTTGAACTCAACACAAACAACCTCTTAATGTCTTTCACTCCCAAACCTGCTGACCCTCCTGTATTCCCAAATCTCCCCTCATGGTGGATGACACCACCCACACCAGGCAGGGAAGACGGGGCATCCAGCGTACCTCCCTTTCCCTCACCCAACAGTTTCAGGGAGCCAACAGTTGTAGGTCATTTCTCCTCCATTACATTTCAGCTGCTTGAGCTTTTCCTCCTCAACCTGATGATACCGCCTTGGTTCAGCTCTCAGCAACACCTCCCGGCATCACTGAAGGCTCCTCTAGATGATCATCCTGCTTTTGGGTTTATCTTTGTCTAAATCAGACCTCACCCTATCAGAATAACACATATTTCTGACTCCTCTACAACTAGCTCTAGCCTTGTTTTTCAATGGATCCCCACAATTTGATAATACAATCAAAACTCTTTAGCCCATCTCCCAGAATTTCATGGTCTGGCCTTGGCTGCCTCTTCAGCCCCATCTCTTACCACTCATCCCACTCACCTTCCAGCCAACCATAAGGAAGTCATTGCAGTTCCCCAAATGCACCATGCCCCTGTGCTTTTACACTTGTTTTTCTTTCTGCTCAGAACACCATTCTCTCTGTCCCTTGCTGCTTTGCCTGACTAATTTTTACATGTTCTTTAAGACTCAGATCAAGCATTGGTTCTTCCCAGAAACTTTTCATGATCCATGACTCTATCCAGCACCACTCCTCATCGCCCCTCCTCTGCATCTTCAGCGTATTTCCTGCAGAGCACTTGGCACAGTACATTTACATTGCTACATCTATTAGTCACTCTCCTAAGGGCAAGGACTGTGTGTTTTCTTTACCTTTTCCTGCTCAACATAATTGGGAGATTTAATAAATATTTGTTCCATGAAAGAATGAATTACCTTACACTGGCTGCAAAGAAGAAAGAAGAAGAAAGAAGAAGGAGAAAGAGGAGGAGGAGGAGAAGGAGGAGGAGGAGAAGGAGGAGGATGAGAAGGAAGAGGAGGAGAAGGAGGAGGAGGAGGAGAAGGAGGAGGAGGAAGAAGGGGCGGGGGAATAAAAAAAAATTTCTTCCTCCTCTTACATAAAAGAAGTCTGGAGGGAGGTAGTACAGATCTTGTGTGGAGACTCCATAGTC
>NW_012119487.1:2550265-2569188 GCF_000951035.1 Colobus angolensis palliatus | reverse complement strand
GGAGGAGAAGGAGGAGGAGAAGGAGGAGGAGGAGAAGGAGAAGAAGAGGAAGAAGAGGAAGAGGAAGAAGAAGAAGAGGAGGAGGAAGAGGAAGAGCAAGAACAAGAAGAAGAAGAAAAGAAAGGAAGAAAGAAAAGGAAGGAAGGAAGGAAGGAAAAAGAAAGAAAGAAAGAAAGAAAGAAAGAAAGAAAGAAAGAAAGAAAGAAAGAAAGAAAGAAAGAAAGAAAGAGAGAAAGAAAAAAAACAACTATGTTTATTTGTGATCATCAGGTTTAAAACTCCAATTTAAACATACTGGAACTACTTTCAAATTCAAAATCTAAAAGGAAAAAAATTCAAACTATCTAAAACTTGTATCTTTTTATTCTCTTCCATCAAAATCATAGGTGAATGAAAAGTAACTACAAATTATTTAGGCCAAAGAAGCTAGACTATAATTGGATTTATTTATGTTCATGTATATGCCAATTTTATTTTTTAAAAACACCTGGAGAGGTATGACATACATACTGAAACATGAAAGATTTTTCAGAAAGTGTACCTCTAGCTGCTCCTTCCCCTAAACCCTATACCTCAGCTACCTGATCCATTTACTAATCCTAGAACAAATGTCACCAAAGTTCTCACAATTCTCTTGCCCTGCTCCTTCCACATGACTCTCCTACCTCACAACCTGTTTTCTCTGCAAATTCACATCCTTCCTCACATGTAACTGCTTCCTCATCTGGGCTCCCTTAATATTTTACACTTACAGAAACATAGTATTTATTAGCTTTAACACAATTGTGTTAAACTGTGTTAATTTTTTTTTTTTTTTTTTTTTTTTGAGACGGAGTCTCGCTCTATCGCCCAGGCTGGAGTGCAGTGGCCGGATCTCAGCTCACTGCAAGCTCCGCCTCCCGGGTTTACGCCATTCTCCTGCCTCAGCCTCCCGAGTAGCTGGGACTACAGGCGCCCGCCACGTCGCCCAGCTAGTTTTTTGTATTTTTTAGTAGAGACGGGGTTTCACGGTGTTAGCCAGGATGGTCTCGATCTCCTGACCTCGTGATCCACCCGTCTCGGCCTCCCAAAGTGCTGGGATTACAGGCTTGAGCCACCGCGCCCGGCCTAAACTGTGTTAATTTTTATGTCCGTTTTTCCCTACTCTACTGGGACTTCTTGAGGGCAAGAATCTTATTTATCGTTCAATTCACAGAACCAGACACTGAGTGCATGAAGAGATTAGAGGAAGGAGGAAGAACAGAGAAAGTAAGGCAGGAGGAAATGATAGAAGAGAGAAAAGAAATAGGTCAGAAAGAATAGGACCATAAAGAAGTAGCTGAATCAGGCCTCTGAAAGTCAAGAATCTAGCTGTGAAAAGTTCTGTAATCTGAGTCCAATAAAGTCACAGAGGCAAGACCCAGTATTTGCAAGCAGAATAGTTTTAGCTGGATATTAAGATAATGACCTAGGGCCTAAACAGAAATAGCTTTCTCTGTAACTTGAAGAGTTTTTACAAGAGCTCAACTAAACTCAAGAATGAAAAGAAAGAATAAATTAGGAAAGAGTTATATCTGAAAAAAAAAAACACCTCTTTCCTTTGTATAATATTTTTGATGAGGAAATAGAGGATGAAGCCATTAATATTGTATTTAAATATTTGAGTATTTGGGAATCTCCTCACAAAGAAAGAAATAATAGTGTGAGCTTTAAATGCCAATTGAAGGAGGTTTTGATTGTCAGGCTGCAGGAGAGAAAAGGCGCCATAAGAGGTACCGAACATCATCTTCGGAGGTAGACCTCGGGTATCCAGCAGTGTGTGCTGGGCAGGGGAGCCTTCCCGTTGAGAGGGACTTGACACAATTGGCAGCACAGGATAAAGGAACTGATGGCACCAGAAGGAGTCAAGGGAGAGAAGACAGTGTAAGATATAAAGAACTAGGAATTCTCTAACAATTCTCTGCTATCCTACTCCAAGACACCACAGGAATAACTCTAGTAACCCAAAGATAAGATGGGAAGATCATGAAGGGGTGAAAAGATGCTTGGCAGTTTCACATTTGCATTTTCAAAGGGCTACATTAAAATCATTATGTAAAAGGAAAAAAAAAAAACTAGAGCCTTATTGTTAGCACTTTTTAATTAAATCCTTGGTTCTCATTCCACTGAAAAATGCACACAAATAAGTTACATGAAATAACTGGAATAAAGGATAATAAGTACAATTGACATCCATAGAAACAGCTGAAAAATATGATATTTTCATCTGTATTTACCCACTTCTAAGACAAGGGACAAAAATTCCTGCTGGGTCATCCCTAATAGTTTTACTCACTTAATCCAGTTTTAAAAGCACAATGTAAATGGGCATAGCGATGCTCAATTGGTAAGTTGATAATAACAGAATAATACCAATAATTCGTGTTCAACAAAGCATAAAAATTCAAGAGTTCTTGTATATCATATATAGTCTCAGATAGTTTACTTGCTGCCTCTGTTATACCTAAGAAACAACATGACAAATAGACTAAGGCAAAAGAAAACTAAAGAAATTAGTTTAAAATGCTGCGCCAAGGAAGGGAAAGGTGACCTACTGCAGCAATGCTTTGGTCTTCCTGGTTGGATCTTCTGGTTTGAAATTTTTGTAGGCTTCTACTTCATGTTCTATGGAGAGCAACTGTCCCTGTAGTTTGTTCCTGAAGTTTGGTAGGGTATCCCGAATGTGGTTGGTAAGTTGCTAAACAAAACAAAATCATACACACAGATTGAAGATTGAATCATATATACAGATTAAAGACTAACTTAGCCTCCATTGTTTTTATAATCATTCAAAATTTCAAACATTATGTCTACATTTGAGATTGACTATTATGTAGATAGGGAGAAGAAACACCAACTCCCTCCTCCACTGCCCTTCGGAGATGCTCAAAATTCCTTCATTTAGAGTCACTCACTTGAGCTAGCTCTTTAAATCTGGGAAGACCCTGTTAAAATGTAGCTAATGTTACTAATGAGGCTGCCCAATAACACCTTAGTTAGCATGGATTGATTTATCAGATCTCCTACCTTGTACAAAGGAACCTTAAGTTAGAATGTGATAGAAATGAAGGAAGCTAGGAGTCACAGGTGCTGCCTGGTGTTCTCAGGACTAAGTGGTTTACCACACAGGTGGAGCTCAGTAGCCAAGGTGCTGGAGGCACCTGCCAGCTGTTAACTTTCTCCACATTCTTCAGCTGAGGCAGCAACTTACTCGTACTTCCACCTCTAGGTCCCAGTGCAACTCCATGACTGAGTAAGGGAAAGCTCTCTCTGCTATTGAAGGCTCGACATAACCATCTACTTGGTATTTCCACTGAGATCAGCAGGCACCTCAAGCTCAGTACAATGAAAACTTCTCCAAGAGCCTAAGAGTGCATGATTAATTAAAAATCAAAGGTGAGATAAAAACCCAGATTGTTTAGGTCTTACAGCCTTTCTATTACAATGCAGTTAAAGAAAGTCTTATTCAAAAGAAAAAACAGATAAGCTTCTTGAACTGCCTAAGTGATGAACTTGAAATCAATAAAAAGAATATAAACTTCCTAGAAATGCAAAAAAAAGAAAAAATATTAAAATTAGGGAGAATTAATATACCCAGATTGACTGAAGAAACTATTTTCAGTCATCTTTATGTTTATCTGAGGTCACTTGAATATATTTATTAAATAAATCTAGAGTTATTTGTCAATAGTTTATAACTGTATTACCCCCTTGCTCACAGTAATAAATTGTTATGTTAGCACCCTGGCATGCACTGCTGTTCTAACTATGAAGCAGGCAAAAAAAGAGCTGAGAGGACAGCATTCCCGATAGCAACGTCACGAGAGACAAGGACCCAAATCTAACAGAAACAGCAACCACAAGAAACCAGCAACCAACTGATTGCCATGTGAACTGGTAAATAATAAAAATACCTGATTTCCACCTTTTGCTTCTCAGACATCTCCAGAGCAAAGCAATACTGTGGCTTTCTAAAACACTTCTTCCCCTGGCTTCCATGACTCCAGCTTCTCTAATTTTTCTGCTATCCATTCTCGATATATCTTCTCTATTTCCTTGGATAATTCACCCTCTTTGCCAGAACAGTAATTATTGAAATTCCTCAAATCTGGGTCTGAGGCCTCTTTTTTGTTTTTACTCTCTGTTCTCTCTTCAGGGAATCTCATTCCATATATGGCTTCAATAAACATCCAAATACCTATAACTGTAAGATGTCTCCAAACAAGATTTATCTTTGCTGTGGCATGCATATTTGACCAACTCCTTGACTTCTCCTCTTGGATGTGTCAATGACATCTCAAGCTCAACATGTCCAAAATCAAGTATTTGATCTTCCCTTCAGGGTTCCCCGTCTTGGTGACTTCATAAGAGCCTGGAAACCTGGGACGTAACCTTGACTCCACCTCTCCCAACACCCAACAGCTCTAATCTACCACCTAGTCCTCAATTTTCCTGAACATTTCTCAAACCTGCCCCTTCTTTTCATCTCCACCGGCCCTTACTACAACCAAATTCCCATAATTTCTCTTTTACTCCTAACTGGTCTACTCTTGGTCTTCCTGTCTTCAATATCATATTCTTTTTTCACCCACGGATCTGATCTTGTTATTCCTCTACTTAGGACCCTTAAATGACTCCTTATTGGTCTTAGGTAAGAGCCAAAATCCTCAATTTGGTCTAGAAACATTACAGGATTCAGCCACTGCCTACATCTCCAATATCATCTCATACAACTCACTACCTCTTTCTCTGCCTTCCCCCTACAATGAAAATTTCATTCAATTTTTCAAAAATGTCATGTCATTTTGCAGTATTTTCCATATGAATTACCCCACAGGATCAGAAGTATTAGTACACATACATAGCCATAGAATTATCTTAGTTTCAAACACAGTATAAATATTCTTGAAGCAATAAAGAGAGAGTGATTATCCAGGAAAGGAGACATCTTCAGAAAAAAAAAAAATCATTCAATTTTTAGTCAATGAGAATCCAATTGTGTCATAACTTGGGTGTCACCTGTAATAATCTAATAGTCAACCACCTCCTTCTGTTTTTCCAGTATTCAAAACCTAACTCATTTCCAGCTTTATCTTTCTAATCATATTAGTGATTTTCTTCTAAGATTTTCTCAGTTTATTTGTGTTTTTTGTAGGCCAATACAGCTGTGAAAGCAGTATTCTAAAGAGAGTTTTTTTGACAGTGCAAAATATATTGGTAGAGTGTTAGGATTCTTGCATAACAATGCTCCTTCTCTAAAATATATTCATATTTTTAAATCATACAATCATAGTGATGTTTCCTAGTGTCCAAATATTTATCTTTAATTAAAAAGTATAAACTTTACAATAGTCTGTGTTGAAATCTCTTAAAATGGAATTATAACACAATTTTTTATTTTCTAAAATTTCTTCTCAGTTGTTTTGCCTAAATTGTTCAGGTATAATGTCACATATTATGAAAGCTATTGATACTTTCTAGGAGCTAAGAATCAGAAATCTACTTGATTGATTGATTGACTGATTGCCTGATTAAGTTTGTACGTAACAGTTAAAGCATAACTTATAAGAATATTTGTGAGAAAGGCTGCTAGTCACATGAAGTCAATATAATCAAAACTCAGGGAGGGGTCCCTGCATTCAATGACAATGATGCTTGTCATAACACTTAACTCCAATAGGGGTAGGAATATCTGTAACCAAGCAAGAGCATTGAGGATTTATGGAAGAAGTTTGTGCATAGTGCATGGAGTGGGGTAGGCAGAAGGTCCAATTCTAAATTATTGTGGGAAAAGGGGTTATCTGGAAAAGCATCTTAGATGAGTGGAAATCAATGATTATTAAACTAGGATGTGTGATTCTAAAGATTTTAAATTAAGAAACAAATCAACTCTAAACAAAGTCATAAAAAAAATTTAACAGAAAGTGTAACCTAGCCGTTACAGACTGGTGCTTCAAAAACAGATCCCAAGAGATCAACTTTTCAAAGTTATAAAAATTTAACTTCTCAAGGTAACTACATATTACAAATGAATATACGCTAAAATGTATATCCCTGTTCACTGTTCCTAAATAGGTATGTGTTTCTGCTTTAGGAACTCTTCTTTCAATAACAGGAAGATGAGTTCTATTCACTGAGAATGGTAATAGTGTGAATCTGAGATACTAATACCCATTTTTAAAATCCCTGTCATTGAAGCTGTATGTCTTGTTTTGGAAAACAATAAACTTAAAAATAATAAACACAAATTCCAGCATCCACTTACATATTTCATAACTGTTCTTGTTGCTTGAAAGAACATTTTTACCTGATTAAGGACCTTCTGCAGGTGTGGGGTTCCCATTCGGTCAGCGATATGTCTGTAAGCCGAGTGGGAAAGGAAAAACTTCCTCTCTGCCAACATGGCTGCCTTTATGTCCTTCTTCCCATCTATGTCCTTCTGGCTTCTGTTTACCACCCCCACGTAACCTGAAACAAAACACAAATCTATGGAGTTGGGGACACTTTTTGTGGCTTATTCCAGGGAGATTTCAAGGCTCTCACATAGGCAGACTAAGAAAAGCAAAACTAGTTTTAGGTGTGAAGACTGAGTCCCTTTATAAAACTCAATGGGAAACATCAGTATTGAACACAGGCTACTGATCGAGCTCACAATAATTTTTTAGCATCAGTACAATAATATCTCTCACCCTTAAACCATGTGCATTTTAAGAGAGTGTGTATCTTCGCAGTTTTGTCATATAGCAGGCAAGTAAATATCAGTCTTAAAATAGTATAAGTTTATGCAGTCTATGATGAATATTTATAACCTCGCTTCAAACTCCTTCCTTTTCCTGTTTTCTTATTCCTGTTATTTTAAGGAATAGTTCTCCCTTTGGATTATTTTCTAATATATCATTCGGGAACGTACAGCCATTCCATAAAAAGTATAACTAATGATAAATCCATTCCTTACAACTGAGAAGGCATTAAAACCAAAACTCCTAGTGGCTTCCCAATCATTTCTCTTCCATATAACCAAAAACAAACAAACAAACAAACAAAAAGTATTGTATAGACCACAGTACATTACCCCTGCGAAGAGGCAACAGTTTGTTCTCTAGAACATCCCTGGCATCCGTTCCTTCATCCATAAGGTCCAGTTTGGTGATAACTCCAATGGTTCTCAGACCTGCATCATAAACAAACCCAACATTACACAATTTGCAGAAGACTAACAAATTTTAAAGACATATATGTCGCAATGCTAAATGTAAAGCACATTTTCCTGGTCCTTTTCCCATTTCCTTCTGTCTTACTTTGTTTTCTAAGTGCTACTTGAGTTTGGTGATTTCAATGTAATGAAGAGGAGAGTTGCCAAACCACCCATCCAGAAGATAACCTTCAACTCAAGGGGGAAAAACAAATAGCTGTAGCACTAAATAATTTCCAAATATATGAGTTTATTTTTGTACCATGCATATATGGAAATTATACATTTTCATTTCTTCCCATGTTCCCTACCAAATATGAATGTTTGAAGTTTTATGTATTACATTATTAAAAGCAAATAAACAAATAAATAGGTTATACATGGACCAATTATGAGAGTGTGTCATAAACCAAGGATTACTATTGATCCAGTTCTAGTCACTGAGGTCAAACAAAAGTAAAGAAAGAAAAGCAGGTATAGTGTCATCACCAAAAATAAACTCGTAAGCCACACAGCATTCACCATGCCTTAGAAAAGGAAATACGGGCCGGGCGCGGTGGCTCAAGCCTGTAATCCCAGCACTTTGGGAGGCCGAGGCGGGCGGATCACGAGGTCAGGAGATCGAGACCATCCTGGCTAACACGGTGAAACCCCGTCTCTACTAAAAATACAAAAAACTAGCCGGGCGAGGTGGCGGGCGCCTGTAGTCCCAGCTACTTGGGAGGCTGAGGCAGGAGAATGGCGTAAACCCGGGAGGCGGAGCTTGCAGTGAGCTGAGATCCGGCCACTGCACTCCAGCCTGGGCGACAGAGCGAGACTCCGTCTCAAAAAAAAAAAAAAAAAAGAAAAGGAAATACGATTTAATGGAAAGAAGACTGTACTAGGAATTACAAGGCTTGGATTCTAGTCTCAAGGCATGTCACCAAAACGCCACAGGTCTCAGTTTTCCTCATCTGTCAAATAAATAGTTAGAAACCATGATCTCCAAGGTTTCTTTCAGTAATAAATAATGTAAGAACCTAGACATTTTGAGTAGCACATTAGATACATGATATTTGTCATTTGCTTTCTTCATTAGATGAAATGGATGGTATTTGCCTAGTTATTTATATTGCTTTTTGTTTTATTTTACTTTAAGTTCCAGGATACAAGTGCAGAATGTGTTACATAGGTATACGAGTGCCATGGTGGTTTGCTGCACCTATCAACCTGTCATTTAGGTTTTAAGCCCCGCATGCATTAGCTATTTGTCCTAATGTTCTCCCTCCTCTCACCCCCAACCTCCTGACTGGCCCCAGTGTGTGTTGTTCCCCTCCCTATGTCCATGTGTTCTCGTTCAACTCCCACTTATGAGTGAGAATATACGGTGTTTGGTTTTCTGTTCCTGTGTTAGTTTACTGACGATGATGGCTTCCAGCTTCATTCATGTCCCTGTAAAGGACACGAACTCATTCCTTTTTATGGCTACATAGTACTCCATGGTATATATGTACCATATTTTCTTTAGCAGTCTATCATTGCTGTCCATTTGGGCTGGCTCCAAGTCTTTGCTACTGTAAATAGTGCATCAATAAACATATGTATGCATGTGTCTTTATAGTAGAATAATTTATATTTCTTTGGGTATATACCCAGTAATGGGATTTCTGGGTCAAATGGTATTTCTGGTTCTAGATCCTTAAGGGATTGCCATACTGTCTTCCACAATGGTTGAACTAGTTTACACTCCCACCAACAGTGTAAAAGCATTCCTATTTCTCCACATCCTCTCCAGCATCTGTTGTTTCCTAACTCTTTAATGGTTGCCATTCTAACAGGCATGAGATGGTATCTCATTGTGGTTTTAATTTGCATTTCTCTAATGACCAGTGATGATGAGCTTTTCTTCACATGTTTGTTGGCTGCATAAATGTCTTCATTTGAGAAGAGTCTGTTCATAACCTTCACCCACTTTTTGATGGGATTGTTTTTCTCTTGTAAATTTGTTTACATTCCTTGTAGATTCTGGATATTAGCCTTTTGTCAGATGGGTAGATTGCAAACATTTTCTCCCATTCTGTAGGTTGCCTGTTCACTTTGATTATAGTTTCTTTTGCTGTGCAGAAGATCTTTCATTAGATCCCATTTGTCAGTTTTGGCTTTTGTTGCCATTGCTTTTGGTGTTTTAGTCATGAAGTCTTTGCCCATGCCTATGTCCTGAATAGTATTGCCTAGGTTTTCTTCTAGGGTTTTTATGGTTTTGGGTCTTACATTCAAGTCTTTAATCCATCTTGGGTTAATTTTTGTATAAGGTGTAAGGAAGGGGTCCAGTTTCAGTCTTCTGCATATGGCTAGCCAGTTTTCCCAACAATATTTGTTAAATAGGAAATCCTTTCCTCCTTGCTTGTTTTTGTCAGGTTTGCCAAAGATCAGATGGTTGTAGATGTGGGGCATTATTTCTGAGGCCTCTGTTCTGTTCCATTGGTCTATATATCTGTTTTGGTACCAGTACCATGCTGTTTTGGTTACTGCAGCCTTGTAGTATAATTTGAAGTCAGGTAGTATCATGCCTCCAGCTTTGTTCTTTTTGCTTAGGATTGTCTTGGCAATGTGGGCTCTTTTTTGGTTCCATATGAAATTTAAAGTAGATTTTTCTAATTCTGTGAAGAAAGTCAGTGGCAGCTTGAAAGAGATAGCATTGAATCTATAAATTACTTTGGAAACTGTGGCCATTTTCATGATATTGATTCTTCCTAACCATGAGTGTGGAATGTTTTTCCATTTGTTTATGTCCTCTTTTATTTCGTTGAGCAGTGGTTTGTAGTTCTCCTTGAAGAGGTCCCCCACATCCCTTGTAAGCTGTATTCCTAGGTATTTTATTGTCTTTGTAGCAATTGCAAATGGGAGTTCATGCATAATTTGGCTGTTTGTCTCTTATTGGTGTATAGGAATGCTTGTGATTTTTGCACACTGATTTTGTATCCTGAGACTTTGCTGAAGTTGCTTATCAGCTTAAGGAGATTTCAGGCTGAGATGATGGGGTTTTCTAAGTATACAATCATGTCATCTGCAAACAGGGATAATTTCACTTCCTCTCTTCCTATTTAAATACGCTTTATTTCTTTCTCTTGCCTGACTGCCCTGGCCAGAACTTCCTATGTTGAACAGGAGTGGTGAGAGAGGGCATCCTGGTCTTGTGCCAGTTTTCAAAGGGAATGCTGCCAACTTTTGCCCATTCAGTATGATATTGGCTGTGGGTTTGTCATAAATAGCTCTTATTATTTTGAGATATATTCCATCAATACCTCATCTATTGAGAGTTTTTAGCATGAAGGGATGTTGAATTTTATTGAAGGCCTTTCTGCATCTATTGAGATAATCATGTGATTTTTGTTGTTGGTTCTGTTTATGTGATGGATTACATTTATTGATTTGTGTATGTTGAGCCAGCCTTGCATCCCAGGGATGAAGCTGACTTGATCACAGTGGATAAGCTTTTTGATGTGCTGCTAGGTTCGGTATGCCAGTATTTTATTGAAGATTTTTGCATCAATGTTCATCAGGGATATTGGCCTGAAATTTTCTTTTTTTATTGTGTCTCCACTAGGTTTTGGTATCAGGATGATGGTGCCTCATAAAATGAGTTAGGGAGGAGTCCCTCTTTTTTATTGTTTGGAATAGTTTCAGAAGGAATGCTACCACCTCCTCTTTGTACCTCTGGTAGAATTTGTCTGTGAATATATCTGGTCCCGGGCTTTTTTTGGTTGGTAGGCTATTAATTACTGCCTCAATTTCAGACTTGTTATTGGTCTATTCAGGGATTTGACTTCTTCCTGGTTTAGTTTTGGGAGGGTGTATGTGTCTAGTAATTTATCCATTGTTTCTAGATTTCCTAGTTTATTTGCTTAGAGGTGTTTATAGTATTCTCTGATGGTAGTTTGTATTTCTGTGGGATCAGTGGTGATATCCCCTTTATCATTTTTTATTGTGTCTATTAGATTCTTCTCTCTTTTATTCTTTATTAATCTGGCTAGTGGTCTATTTTGTTAATCTTTTCAAAAAACCAGCTCCTCAATTCATTGATTTTTTGAAGGGCTTCTCGTATCTCTGTCTCCTTCAGTTCGAGTTATTTCTTCTCTTCTGCTAGCTTTTGAATATGTTTGCTCTTGCTTCTCTAGTTATTTTAATCATGATGTTAGGGTGTCGATTTTAGATCTTTCCTGCTTTCTCCTGTAAGCATTTAGCACTATAAATTCCTCTATGAACACTGCTTTAGCTGTGTCCCAGAGATTCTAGTACATTGTGTCTTTATTCTCATTGGTTTAAAAGAACTTATTTATTTCTGCCTTAATTTCGTTATTTACCCAGTAGTCATTCATGACCAGGTTGTTCAGTTTTCACAAAGTTGTGCAGTTTTCAGTGAGTTTCTTAATCCTGAGTTCTAATTTGACTGCACTGTGGTCAGAGAGACTGTTAGTTATGATTTCCATTCTTTTGCATTTGCTAAGGAGTGTTTTACTTCCAATAATGTGGTCAATTTTGGAATAAGTATGATGTGGTGCTGAGAAAAATGTATATTCTGTTGATTTGGGGTGAAGAATTCTGTAGATGTCTAGTAGGTCCTTCTGGTCCAGAGCTGAGTTCAAGTCCTGAATATCCTCATTAATTTCCTGTCTCGTTGACCTGTCTAATATTGACAGTGTGGTGTTAAAGTCTCCCACTATTATTATGTGGAAGTCCAAGTCTCTTTGTAGGCCTCTAAGAACTTGCTTTATGAATCTGGGTGCTCCTGTATTGGGTGCATATATATTTCAGATAGTTAGCTTTTCTTGTTGCATTGATCCCTTTACCATTATGTAATGCCCTTCTTTGTCTTTTTTAATCTTTGTTGGTTTAAAGTCTGTTTAATCAGATACTAGGATTGCAACCCCTGCTTTTTTCTTGCTTTCCATTTGCTTGGTAAATATTCTTCCATCCCTTTATTTTGAGTCTATGTGTGTCTCTGCATGTGCTATGGGTCTCCTGAATACAGCACACCAATGGGTCTTGACTCTTTATCCAATTTGCCTGTGTGTGTGTGTGTGTGTGTGTGTGTTTTCTTGAGACAGAGTCTTGCTGTGTCACCCAGGCTGGAGTGCAGTGGCACAATCTCAGCTCACTGCCACCTCTGTCTCCCGGGTTCCAGCGATTCTCCTGCCTCAGCCTCCCGAGTAGCTGGGACTACATGCATACACCACCACGCCAGGCTAATTTTTGTATTTTTTACTAGAGACAGGGTTTCAGCATCTTGTCCAGGCTGGTCTTGAACTCCTGACCTCATGATCCACCCATCTTGGCATCCTAAAGTGCTGGGATTACAGGTGTGAGCTACTGTGCCCAGCCCAGTGTGTGTTTTTTAATTGGGTGATTTAGCCCTTTTACATTTAAGGTTAATATTGTTATGTGTGAATTTGATCCTGTCATTACAATGCCAGTTGGCTATTTTGCCTCTTATTTGATGCACTTTCTTCATAGTGTCAATGGTCTTTACAATTCAGTATGTTTTTGCAGTGGCTGGAATCAGTCGTTCCTTTCCACGTTTAGTGCTCACTTCAGAAGCTCTTGTAACACAGTCCTGGTGGTGACAAAATCTCTCAGCATTTACTTGTCTGTAAAGGATTTTATTTCTCCTTCACTTATGAAGCTTAGTTTGGCTGGATATGAATTTCTGAGTTGAAAATTATTTTCTTTAAGAATGTTGATCACGCCTGTAATCCCAGCACTTTGGGAGGCTGAGATGGGTGGATCACGAGGATAGGAGATTGAGACCATCCTGGCTAACACGGTGAAACCCTGTCTCTACTAAAAATACAAAAAATTAGCCAGGCATGGTGGCAGGTTCCTGTAGTCCCAGCTACTCAGGAGGCTGAAGCAGTAGAATGGAGTGAACCCGGGAGGCGGAGCTTGCAGTGAGCTGAGATTGCGCCACTGCATTCCAGCCTGAGTAACAAAGTGAGAATCTGTCTCAAAAAAAAAGAATGTTGAATATTGGCCTCCACTCTCTTCTGGCTTGTAGGGTTTCTACAGAGAGATCTGCTGTTAGTCTGATGGGCTTCCTTTTGTGTGTAACCCAACCTTTCCCTCAGGCTGCCCTTAACATTTTTTCTTTCATTTCAACTTTGGTGAATCTGATGATTATGTGTCTTGGGGTTGCTCTTCTCAAGGAGTATCTTTGTGGTGGTTTCTGTATTTCCTGAATTTGACTGTTGCCGTGTCTTGCTAGGTTGGGGAAGTTCTCCTGGATAATATCCTGAAAAGTGTTTTTCAACTTGGTTCCATTCTCCCTATCACTTTCAGGTACACCAATCACATGCAGATTTGGTCTTTTCACATAGTCCCATATTTCTTGGAGGCTTTGTTCATTCCTTTTCATACTTTTTTCTCTAATCTTGTCTTCATGCTTTATTTCATTAAGGTGATCTTCAATCTCTGATATCCTTTCTTCTGCTTGATTGATTTGGCTACTGATATTTGTATATGCTTCACGAAGTTCTCATGCTGTGTTTTTCAGCTCCATCAGGTCATTTGTGTTCTCCTCTAAAGTGGTTATTCTAGTTAGCAATTCCTCTAACTTTTTTTCAAGGTTCTTAGCTTCCTTGCATTGGGTTAGAACATCCTCCTTTAGCTCAGAGGAGTTTGTATGAACTTGTGAAGCCTGTTTCTGTCAATTTGCCAAACTCAATCTCCATCCAGTTTTGTTCCCTTGCTGGTGAGGAGTTGTGATCCTTTGGAGACGAGGCATTCTGGTTTTTGGAATTTTCAGCCTTGTTGTGCTGTTTTTCCCTCATCTTCACGGATTTATCTACCTTTGGTCTTTGAGGTTGGTGATCTTCGGATGGGGTTTCTGTGTGGGCGTCCTTTTTGTTGATGTTGATGCTTTTCTTTTCTGTTTGTTAGTTTTCCTTCTAACAGGCCCCTCTGCTGCAGGTCTGCTCGAGTTCGCTGGAGGTCCACTTCAGATCCTGTTTGCCCAGGTATCATCAGCAGAGGCTGCAGAACAGCAAAGATTGCTGTCTACTCCTTCCTCTGGAAGTTTCGTCCTAGAGGGGCACCTGCTAAATGTCAGCTGGAGCTCTCCTGTATGGCGTGTCTGTCAACCCCTGCTGGGAGGTGTTTCCCAGTCAGGAGGTACGCAGGTCAGGGACCCACTTAAGGAGACATTCTGTCCCTTAGCAGAGCTCAAATGCTGTTCTGAGAGATCCGTTGCTCTCTTCAGACCTGGCAGACAGGAACATTTAAGTCTGCTGAAGCTGTGCCCACAGCCACCCTTTCCCCCAGGTGCTCTGTCCTAAGAAGATAGGAGTTTTATCTATATGGGACTGCTGCCTTTCTTTCAGAGATGCCCTGCCCAGAGAGGAGGAATCTAAAGAGGCAATCTGGCTACAATGGCTTTGCTGAGCTGCAGTGGGCTCCACTCAGTTCGAACTTCCCAGTGGCTTTGTTTACACTGTGAGGGGAAAACCACCTACTCCAGCCTCAGTAATGGCAGATGCCCCTCCCCAAACCAAGTTCAAGCATCCCAAGTCAATTTCAGACTGTTGTGCTGGCAGTGAGAATTTCAAGCTAGTGGATCTTAGCTTGCTGAGCTCTGTGGGTGTGGGATCTGCTGAGCCAGACCACTTGGCTCCCTGGCTTCAGCCCCCTTTCCAGGGGAGTGAATGGTTCTCTCTAATCAGTCCCAGGTACCACTGGGGTATGACAAAAAAAAAACTGCTGCAGCTAGCTCAGTGTCTGCCCAAACAGCCACCCAGTTTTGTACTTGAAACCCTGGGCCCTGGTGGCGTAGGCACCCGAGGGAATCTCTTGCCTGTGGGTTGTGAAGACCATGGGAAAAGCATAGTATCTGGGATGGAATGCACCATTCCTCTAGGCACAGTCCCTCCCAGCTTCCCTTCACTAGGGGAGGCAGTTTCCCAACCCCACGCACTTCCCAGGTGAGGTAACATCCCATCCTGCTTTGGCTTGCCCTACATGGGCTGCACCCACTATCTAACCAGTCCCAATAAGATGAGCTGGGTACCTCAGTTGGATTACAGAAATCACCTGCCTTCTGCATGGATCTTACTGGCAGCTGCACAACACAGCTGTTCCTATTTGGCTTGCCAGCCCAAGACTATTATTACTCTTTATTCAGGAACTAGTATATACTGAATTAATTGTATAAACCAAACTTGGTCATGATATAACCTCCTTATAAAATATAGCTGGATTTTTGAATAGGATATATAAATTTAGTTCCAAAATGATCATGGTCTGTAAATTTCCCTTCTTGTAATGGCATTGTCAGATATGGATACCAAACTTTACCTATTCTTATAAAATTAACAGTTTTTTTTCCATTGTTTCTATTCTCTGAAGGATATTGAGTCAATGAATATTATTACTTTTTTGAAAGTTTACTGTTGGTCACAATAAAAACTTTTGTGAAAAGAAAGAAAGAAAGAAAGAAAGAAAGAAAGAAAGAAAGAAAGAAAGAAAGAAAGAAAGAAAGACCAAAAAGATTCTCAGAGACCAAAACAAATAAACATTGTAACATGAAACCTGAAGGAAAAAAAGATAATGCAAAATACAGAATACAACTTGATCATTTTTACTAATAGTCTGAGAGAAAGGAGAATGTATTGCATTCATGGAACAAAATTAGAAGGCCATAAACAGAAACATCAGGCAAAAAAAAATTACAATAACTGAAAATAGGAGAGCAGAAATTAAAATGTTAGTAAAATGGAAGAAAAACTTAAGGAACTGTTCCAGAAAACAAAAGAAAAAAAAATAAGTAAACAATAGGAAAAGAAAAACCCACCACATTTTTAAAACTAGAGAAATGGTACAGAAGATTTAATACTTGAATAACTGGCATTCCAAAGAGAGAAAATCAAACAGAAACAGTTTGTGGTTGGGGAGGTCCTATCCAAGAAAATGACCTATAAGTATAAGGAATTTATGGATTGAACAAACTCAACAAGTACCTAACAGAAAATGAGCACACGCACACATGCACATACACAAAAAATGGCATATCAGTAAAAGATTTCAAAACACTGGGAGCTGATAAAAGATACTAAAAAGTTCCCAGAGAACTTAAAGAAAGAAAAGACACAAAGAAAGTATTGGGAATCACTACAGCATCAGTCTTCCCAGCAGCAAACTGGAAACTAAAAAACAATAGAACAATGTTTTTGAAATTCTGAGAGAAAAATCATTTCTAACCTAGAATTCTAAATTATCAATAAATGTGACAGTAGGAAAAGATCTTTCCAGACTTCCAAATCTCTCTTTCACCTTTTTAAGAACGTTGTTAAAGAATGTGTTCTACAAAACAAGGGAGCAAACTAATAAAGAGGAAGACATGAGATCTGGGAAGCAGGTATACAACCAAGAAAAGAAGGAAGTTTTCAGGATGGTACAGATCCCAGTATGAGACCAAGAGAGTAATTGATATCTATTGGAATGAGAGAAGAACAGAGAGTCCTGAAGAGATTTCTTCCTCCACCAAGAAAATAAACATAAAAGTACCTAATCCTGAATGTTTTTAAGGTTTTAAACATTAGAGTTAGAGTCTACTTTCTGAGAGATTGAGACTTCTGTAGGAGAGATTGAGAATACGTTAGTGATAGATGTACCAAAAACTATGCAAACAAACCAAAAAGAGATAATTATCAACCTCAAAAAAGACAATATAATGGAAGAAATAATAATCAAAATTTACCACATAGCTTGGCTATGAATAACATTTTCAGGATTATAAAAATGTATTTAGCAAAATATGATTCTTTTAGTAGAATGTAGGAGGATAAGTGCATATGTGAGTGTGTGAGTGCACATAAGTATAGGAGAAGGATATAAGACAGCTAAATCCTCCTTCTCTACAGTGAGAAATCAAAAGAGAGTATCTAAAACTAAGAAAAATCAAAAACAGTAATATGAACAGATTACATAAAAATATGGTGATAACTATCAAAATCAATAGCTAAAAGGATTGAAAGTGGTAGCCTCTGGAAATCAATAATCAAGAGTCAGGAGGGGTGGGCAAGGGATGGATAGTTTCTTCCTTTTTTTTTTTTTTTTTTTTTTTTGAGACAGAGTGTTGCTCTGTCGCCCAGGGTGGAGTGTAGTGGCGCAATCTCGGCTCACTGCAAGCTCCGCCTCCCAGGTTCATACCATTCTCCTGCCGCAGCCTCCCGAGTAGCTGTGACTACAGGCACCTGCCACCACGCCCGGCTAATTTTTTGTTGTTGTTGTATTTTTAGTAGAGTTTCACTGTGTTAGCCAGGATGGTCTCGATCTCCTCACCTTGTGATCCGCCTGCCTCAGCCTCCCAAAGCGCTGGGATTACAGGCGTGAGCCACCGCACCTGGCCCATTCTGTTCTTACCAAGGTCTGAACTTAAGAGAAGTTATATAACAAGAGCCTATACTACTGAGGATTTTCCAGATCCTAACAGATTAGGGAAAAGGAAATGCCTAACTCCAGCATCTGTAGCCTTCTACATAGGGGAAGAAAAATACACAACTCTAGTCCACTCTAGCCATCCAGTCCCACCTAAAGGGGTGGGGCAGCAACTAAGAAGCATGTGTGAGACTCGCAGTCCAGAAGCACAGGCTCATTAAAAGACATGAGTTCTAATCATAGGACTACAGCATGCTTCCTCTCACTCCGCACTTGACCACCACATGACTATAGCCTAATTATCACAATGCCTTGTACCCAGTACATCATACAGCACCAGTCTGCCTATCAAGAAAAAATTACAAGGCATAACAAAAGGCAAACAAAGAAAACCCCACAGTTTGAAGAGACAAAGTAAGCATCAGAACCAGACTCAGAACTCTAACTCTAATGTTAGAGTTATCAGACTGGGAATTTAAAAAACAAAAAACAAAAAACTGTGATTAACATCCTAAGGTTTCCAGTAGATAAGATACACAGCCTACAAGAACAGATGGGCAATGTAAGCAGAGATATGGAAATGCTAAGAAAGAATAAAAAGAAATGCTGGAGATCAAAAAGACTAACAGAAATGAAGAATGCCTTTGATTGGGTTCATTTGACTAGACTGGAAAGAAGTTGAGGAAACAATCACCAAGCTTGAGCATATTTCAAGAGAAACATCTAAAATTGAAAAGAAAAAAAAAAATACTGGGGGATAGCGTGGGAAACCAGAACAGAATATCCAAGAATGGAGAGACAACTACAAAAGGCTTAACATATACAGAAGAAAGAGAGAAAGGAACAGATATTCAAAGAAATAATGACAGAATTCCCCCCAACATCAGACATCAAACCACAGGTCCAGGAAGCTCTGACAGCAAGTGGGATAAATGCCCCCCAAAAGTTATAACTAGGCATAGTATATTTAAAATGAAAAAAAAAAAAAAAAAGCAAAAATAAAAATCTTGAAAGAAGCCCCGGGGTGGGGGAGAACTTTACCTAAAGGATTGCAAACATAAGAATAATGTCAGAATTCTCCTCACAAACCGTGCACACAAGAAGAGGTGGAAGTGAAACATTTAAAGTGCTGAGAAATAAAACATCAACTTAGAATTCTGTACCCTGCAAATTATCTTTCAAAAGTGAAGGAGATCCTGGTGCACCAGTACTCATGAAAGAAAAGAAAAGAAAAAAAACAGAAAGGAAAAGGAAGGAAGGAAGGAAGGAAGGAAGGAAGGAAGGAAGGAAGGAAGGAAGGAAGGGA
>NW_012119487.1:2549716-2550128 GCF_000951035.1 Colobus angolensis palliatus | reverse complement strand
ACAGAGAAAGGAAAGAAGGAAGGAACAAAGGAAGAAAGGAAGGAAAAAGGAAGGAAGGGAGGGAAGGTGGGAGGGAGGGAGGAAGGGAAGGAAAGAAGGAGGGAGGGAATCAAAGAGGGAGGGAGGGAAGGAGAGGGAAGTAAAACTGAAGGAGAAATAGACTTTCTCAGATAAACAAAAATGGAGGAAGTTTGTTGCCAGTGGAATTACTTCACAAAGAAGCATTAAAATAAATTATTTAGAGAAAACGAAAATAATGTTAAGTCAGAAACTCAGATCTACATAAAGAAAACAAGAGAATAAGAAAAGGAATAAGTAGGCCGGGCGTGGTGGCTCAAGCCTGTAATCCCAGCACTTTGGGAGGCCGAGACAGGCGGATCAAGAGGTCAGGAGATCAAGACCATCCTGGCGA
>NW_012119487.1:2472330-2548550 GCF_000951035.1 Colobus angolensis palliatus | reverse complement strand
AGACCTAATACCATAAAAACTCTAGAAGAAAATCTAGGTAGTACCATTCAGGACATAGGCATGGGCAAGGACTTCATGTCTAAAACACCAAAGGCAACAATCCTCAACAGAATGTTAGTAAGTCAAGTCCAACAATGTAGTGTGATTTATCCCAAGTACAGAAATACTGGGCTGGTTAAACATTTGAAAATCAATTAATGTAATCTACCACATCGACAGGATAAAGCAGGAAAAAAATCTCATGATCCTATTAATATAAATGTAGAAAAATTTTAAAAGATGCAGAAAAATTGACAAAATTCAATACCAATTCATAAGTTTTTAAATCTCAGCAAACTAAAATTAGAGGGTAACTGTCTCAACTTGATAAAGAACATCTACGTCTACAAAACACCTACAGTTAACACCTTTTTTTTTTTTTTGAGATGGACTGTCATTCTCTTGCCCAGCCTAGAGTGCAGTGGTGCAACCTCGGCTCACTGCAACCTCCGCATCCTGAGTTCAAGTGATTCTCCTGCCTCAGCCTCCCAAGTAGCTGGGATTACAGGCACCCAGCACCACGCCTGGCTAATTTTTTTTGAAATTTTAGTAGGGATGGGGTTTCACCATGTTGGCCAAGCTGGTCTCAAACTCCTGACCTCAGGTGATCCACCCACCTCGGCCTCCCAAAGTGCTGGGATTACAGGCATGAGCCACCGCGCCCAGCCAACATCATTCTTCATGGTGAGAACCTCAAAGCTTTCCCACTGAGATCAGGAGAAAGGCAAAAATGTTCTCTCTCACCAGTGCTTTTCAGCATCACCCTGGAAGTCCTAGTTAATGCAATAAGAAAAGAAAATGAAATAACTCTTTATAGATTGTAAAGGAAGAAATAAATGTGTCTTTGCTCACAGATGACATAATTATGCATATAGAAAATCCAAAAGTATTGACAAAAGTACTCCTGAAACTAATAAGCAATTATAGCAAGTCTACAGAATACAAGGTTAATATATAAAAGTCAATCATTTTCCTATATACCAGCAATAAACAAGCAGAATTTGAAATTAAAAGTATGTTACCATTTACATCAGAACCCCCAAAAATGAAATATTTAAGTATAAATTTAACAAAATATGTGCAAGATCTGCATGAGGAAAACTACAAAACTCTGATGAAAGACATTAAAGAAGAACTAAATAAATGAAGAGATATTTACATGTTAACAAGTAGAAATTCTCAATATTGCAAAGACATTAGTTCTTCCCAACTTAATCTATAGATTCAATGAAATCTCAATCAAAATCCCAGTAAGTTATTTTGTGGATATCAACAAACTGGTTCTAAGTTTTGTATGGAGAAGCAAAGAGCCCAGGATAGCCAACACAATATAAAAGAAGAACAAAGTTGGAGGACTGACACATCTGCCTTCAAGACTTACAATAAAACTGCAGTAATCAACACAGTGTGGTACTAGTGAAAGAACAGGCATGTAAAACAATAAAATAGAGCCCAGAAACAGACCCATATAAACATAGTCAACATATCCTTGACAAAGATACACAGGCAAAGATAGTTTTTACGAAAAATTTTGCTGAAACAACTGGACAGCTACATGGAAAAAGATGAATACAGACGCAAACCTCACACTCTTAATAAAAATTAACTCAAGGTGGGTAATAGACCCACAAAACTGAAAAGACTTCTAAAAGTTAACATAGGAGAAAATCACATCACCCTGGTATAGCAATGACTTTCTAGACACAACACCAAAGACATGATCCATGAAAGAAATAATCAATAAGGGGGACTTCATTAAAACTTAAAAGCTCTGCTCAGAAACAAAAATTCAAGAGAGTGAGAAAACAAGTCACAGACTAGAAGAAAATAATTGCAAAAGAAACCCCACATCTTATAAAGAACTGTTATCCAAAATATATAAAAATACTCTTAAAACTCAACAGTAACAACTCAATTAAAAAATAAGAAAAATACCTGAACAGCCTTACCAAAGAAGAGAAACAGATGACAAGTAAGCCCATGAAAAAGATGTTCAACATCATATTCCATTAGGAAATTGCAATTTCAAACAACAATGAAATGCCACTACATACCTATTAGAATGGCTAAAATCCACAAAACTGACAATACCAAATTTGGTGAGGATGTGGAGCAACAAGAACCCTCGTTTATGGCTGGAGGGAATGCAAAATGGTATAGCCACTTTGGAAGACAGTTTGCAAGTTTCTAACAAAACTAAAAATATTATTGGCATATGATTCAGGAATTGTCCTCCTTTGTATTTACCCAAATAGATTAAAATTTTATGTCTACATTCCTGAGTTACTTCACTTAGAAAAATAGTCTCCAGTTCCATCCAGGTTGCTGCAAATGACATTAATTTGTTCCTTTTTATGGCTGAATAGTATTCCATCGTATATATTTATACCACAATTTCTTTATCCACTCGTTGATTGATGGGAATTTAGGCTGGTTCCATATTTTCACCATCACAAATCATGCTGCTATAAATGTGTGTGCAAGTGTCTGTGGGACAACTGATTACAATGTACCACTCTGGTGTGGAATGCTGATAATAGGGGAGGTTGTACATGGAGGTTATATGGGAACTCTCTGTACTTGCTGCCTAATTTTGCTGAGTACTTAAAACTGCTCAAAACAATAAAGTGTATTAATTTAAATAGTACCTGTAAAGTATGTGGTACATAAAAATCATTCAATAAGTAAAAGTTGTGATCTCACCAGCTTCATTTCTCAACAATATCTTTGACCTACTGCAATATTAAGCCTCAGTCAAACCCAATGATTTTTACTTCTTCACATGCCCCCCTCACCTTTATAATCCCATTCCCATCAGCTCCAAATATCCTTCTCTTACTTTTTTGGCCAACTCCTACCCATCCTTCAAAATTTCTTTCAGACCTCATTAATGGGTCCTCAATCAGGCTCCCAAAAGCATAACTCAGAGCCCTTTCTTTGTGCCCTTAAATCTTCCTATTTACACTGAAATCATAGTTCTTATATGACACTAGGAGCCTGCTTATATTTCAGTTTTCCCTACCGAGGCATAGTCTCTTCAAAACCAGGAACTACATACATATTCTAAGCTATTCACATCACTGCCAAACACAGAATAAGAACTCAGTAAATATTTATTAAGTGAATAAATTAATTTTAAAAATAAGCTTACTTTTTTAGGATCACCCAAGCATTGAAATATAAAATCCAGAGAAGATATATGATACCATTCTACCATGTTACCTAGATGTGTTGTCAGCACGGTGATTTTCCTATAAAAACACTGACATTTCTACCATTTTTATGTAACTAAATTATAAGTGGGGTGTCATTTCATCTAATTAAGAAATGGGACCAAACATAGCCACAAACCACATCAGCAGTTGCCAGAAAAGTAATCTGGAACACTGTGTACACAGGAACAACAGCAATGAAAAAAATCAATATAGAGTTAATATAAAAATGTATACAGCAAAATTAAAAACAGACTTAGGAAATTATATGTACTCCAGTTAATGCATTTTTTTTTGTTTTGGGTTTTGATGGGAGTTGTGGGGGAGGGTGATTTGAAATCAATGTTGTTCTTTCTGTCTGGCAAAGATTATGGAATATTTTAATTCTGAAAGCAAGCGGTGATGAATACGAAGAATTTCATCTTTTTTTCTATAAGTTTTCCAAGTAGTAGTTTCTTGTTACTTTCAACAATTCTGAATAACACAGTTTTGATTTTAAAAATCATCAGGTAATATTACTGTATGTGATGCTTGGTAAAATGTTAGGTAAATAATGGAGAACAAAAATTACTACCACTCTTGCTTACCAACATAGTCCAGATTCTAGCAAAGTACTTGGAAGATTTAATATTTGTAGGAAAAAAGAGAAATGAAAAAGAGAGGGAAAAAAGAAAAGGGAAAGAGGCAAGAGAAGAAAGAATTATCTCAAAAATAAGGAAATTTAGATGTGAAGTGGGTCTCTGAGAATTTGCACTCCAAAATAAACTGAGACATGAAGAAACAACAAAAAAGAGAATCCACATACACTTAAATCTTCCTGCTATTTGTCCACCTGAATCCATTTTCTTCTTCATCCTTGGCACATGGCTAAGTTACATTTGCAAATCCTTCTTACAATTGAATTACAATCTCCCTTAGGTTATACCTGTGATTGAATTCTAGTTAGTGGAATGTGATATGTGCCACTTTTAGAGTTGGTCCATATAACTTCCCACATGTGCTCCTGCATGCTGCTTTACCTTCCCTTTGCTGAATCTAACCATAATAATTCCCAACATCCCTAAGGGTGACAAGATGGAAGGATTCTGGAGCTCTGCAAAACATCATGGAGAAGAAATACCATAGCACCCTGAACATCCATGTAGGACTATTGTTTGCACCATTACATGTTTGAGTCTACTTATTGCCATGTTATTAGTAGAAACAATGGTACTGTGAAGAAGAGAGCTGCCATAATGAAAAGCTGGCATAACAAAGTTAAATGGCAAGGAAACAAATGTTGTAAGTTAGAAAGATGAAGATTCGTGTTATGCAGTAGTTGCATATTTTGCAAACCTGCTGCATGTGATAACATTTAAGGTGGATTTGAAAGGAGAAGCTGTTGGAAAGGGTCAGAATGTCAATTTGTCTTGATTGTTCCTTGATGCTTAAAGCAAGGTATTTAAGAATGATATGAGTTCACACAAGAAATTTATCATTTTGCAAGTGGAAATTAAAAGGGATTAGGCAACATCTAAAAATTTGAATCTATTGATTTTGAAAAAGCTAACCTGTTTTTGTGATACAAACAATGGAATAAGAGACTGAAAAGGCTCTAAGCAACAAAGGTTCACTAAGAATTTTCAGTTAAACCCAGGGTTTGGAAATTTCTGTTTCTGAGTTTAAGAGAATAATAGAGTTCGGGCATATCTTTCTTATGTAAACTACTAGAAAACTGGATACAATATATAAAAGAGTCATTTTCAGACATTACCCACTTTCTGCTTGGAGGTAATTTCTGGGCCACAAGGCAAGGAGGAAAAATCCAAGGAGATAACCATCAATTAAACATTGGTCACGCTAAATTGAGGAGACATAGATTGAGTCAAGGAGACCAACGAACTAGACTTTGCAGGACAGTATGCCAGATAAAAGGGAGGTCCAGAAATTTTCACAGGGGTCCCACTGTGTCTTTGTTTAAATGCATGCATGGTATACAGGTTACAAAAAGAATAATTCTACATGCACAGCAGGGGAGAAAAGAACTTCCAGGAAGCTGTAAGCCAAATAATTCGCAGAGCTCACAAAAGGATGGGAATCATTTAAGTTTCCACCAGTTACAGTGGAAAGATCTTATTGAATATGTTGCATTTATGAGAGACACCAGAAAGATCAAATCTCAGTAAAGTCTACCATGGACCTATTCTTTAATAAACCAAAAAACAAACATCAAAAATATGAAATTGATCTTCAAGTAATATAGCTATCTGCTAAAACAAAATCCAACATATTTTTAAGGAATATCATAAAATTCAGCATTCACATAAAATTCAAAATATCCAGTACTCAACCAGAAACCACTAGATACATGAGGAATATGGAAAGTATGACCTATCATCAGGGAAAAAGTATCTGTCAATAGAATCCTACTAGAAACAATGGGATTCACAAATGACATTTAAACAGTTATTATAAATATGCACAAAATTCTCAAAAATATAAAATAAAACATGAACATGAGTAAATAAAAGGAATGAAAAGAAAAAACAATTGATGAAAACTACAAACTCACAGATTCTAAAGCTCAAAGAACATCAATCGCACACACACACACAAAACATACCAAGGCACACTATAATTAAATTGCTGACACCAGTGACAAAAAAAAAAAAAAAAGAGGGAAAAAAGAGACACACACACAGAGATACTAATAACAGTAGACCTCTCATCAGAAACTATGAAAGCAAGAAAACATTAGAAGACATCTTTAAAGTGCTAACAACAACAACAAAAAAGATTACGACCTAAAATTCAATATCCAGTGAAAATGTATTTTAAAAGTAAAGGCAATAACTTTTTTAGACAAAGAAAAACTAAGACAATTTGTTTTCAGAGACCTGTCCTACAAGAAATTGTAAGTTCTTCAAGCTGAAGGAAATACAAGTTGGTAACTCAAACCTACACAAAGGTATTTTTAAAAACCTTTGCAAATAATAAGTGTATGGATAAATGCAGAATATTTCTTTCTCATTTTTGACATCTTTAAAAGATAACTTAAAGCAAAAATAATGTCACTGCTTTCCAGGTGTCATTTGAAACATATGCAGAAAACATAGCACGTGTTTTGTATATAGAAAGATTTATGACATAGGTAGAAGACACATTGCACAATTTCAGACTTAAATAAACTGATATTGATAACTACATTGAATATAAATGGTCTAAATGCTACTATTAAAAGACAGAGATTGAAAGTTTGAATTTTAAAAAGCACCTAAGCAAAAGTTAACAGAACTGAAGGGAGAAGTGAATAAATTCACAAATGTTGTTAAGGATATAACATTCCTGTCTCAGTAACTGAAAGAACAAGTAAATTAAAAAATCAAGAGGTATACAAGATTTAAATAACACTATCAACAAACTTGACCTAAAATACATCTATAGAACACATCACCCAATAATATTACTTCCACTGTTATACACTTAATAAGATATTTTCATAATATGTAAACTGAAATCTATAATATACTGCAGAGACTACTGAAATAAATGAAAAAAAAAAAAAAAAAACCATGTTCACTGACTGGAGCATTCAATACTGTTAGGTCAGTTCTCTACTAATCGGTCTACAATAGTGCTGTCTGATAGAACTTACTGCAATAATGGAAATGTACTGTATGGAGCTTTCCAAGACATTGACCACATGTGGCTATTGAACACTTGACATGTTGTAGTGTGAATGAGGAACGAATTATCAAGTTTTGTTTAATTTTAATTAATTAAATTTTAATTAATTTTAATTAATTAAATTTTAATTAATTTAATTAATTTAAACCTTAATAGCCACATGTGGACAAAGGCTAGAATATTGGACAGTACATGCTACAGATTTAATGTAATTCCAAACAAAATCCAAGTAATCTTTTTGCAGAAACTGACAAGCTAATTACAAATTCAAATAAAAAGATAAACTATTATTTTAAAGAACAATGATAAAAAATACACTATCTGATTTCAAAGCTTACTATAAAGCTATGGTAATTAAGATAGTACATTATTGGCACAGGGGTAGATACACAGACCAATGAAACAAAATATTGAGTCTAGAATTATAAATATAGGTTTAATATGTATTAAACTTACATGCATATACATACACATATGTAAACATATATAACTGGTTTCAGACAAAGATTCCCATGTTATTCCATGGAGAAAGGACAGTCCATTCAAACTAAATGGTACGGGAATAATTACATATCTATATGAAAAATTATGAACTTTGACTCTTCACACAATATACAAAAAAAAAAAAAGGTTGAGGCTTCAGTGAGCCTCACTGCACTACAATATATGTAAACAGCAAGACCCTGTCTCAAATAAATAAACTTTTTTAAAACCAAAAACTACAACATTTCTAAATAAAAGCATAGAAGAAAAATCTCTGCAAACTTGGGATAGGCAAAGTCTAATGTGATTATGAACATAATCAGAAGAACCATATAAAAACTTGATAAATTGGACATAGTCAAAAGTAAAACTTGCTCTTCAAAAGATAGTTAAAGAATATGAGAAAATGAACTATGGATGAGAAAATATTATAAATACATAATGGAAGATTTGTTTCAGATATATTTTTGACTCATTACTTAATCCTAAGAAGACAAACACAACTCAATTTAAAATAGGCAAAAGATTTGAACAGACGTTTCACAAAGCAGATATACAAATGTCCTATAAGGACATGAACTAAGCCGGGCGCGGTGGCTCAAGCCTGTAATCCCAGCACTTTGGGAGGCCGAGACGGGCGGATCACGAGGTCAGGAAATCGAGACCATCCTGGCTAACACGGTGAAACCCCGTCTCTACTAAAAATACAAAAAACTAGCCAGGCGAGGTGGCGGGCGCCTGTAGTCCCAGCTACTCCGGAGGCTGAGGCAGGAGAATGGCGTAAACCCGGGAGGCGGAGCTTGCAGTGAGCTGAGATCTGGCCACTGCACTCCAGCCCGGGCGACAGAGCAAGACTCCGTCTCAAAAAAAAAAAAAGGACATGAACTGATGCTCAGCATCACCACTAAGATGACACTCAGAGACATGCACATCAATGCTGCCTCACAGACAAAACAATGAAAACAATTAAAATAAAACTAACAGCACCAAGTGTTGGTGAGAATGTGGACCAATTAAACATTCATATTGCTCTTGGGGATAAAAATTGTTCAACCATGTTGGAGAACAGTTTAGTAGTTTTTAAAAATTTTTTAACATGTGCAATTCTTCTCTTAGGTATTTTCCTAAGTGAAATGAAACATATGAACATGGAAAACTTGTGCATTAATATTTACAGCAGCTTTATTTGCAATAGCCCAAAACTAGAAACAACCTAAAGATCCGCTAACAGATAAATGGATTGACAGAATATGGCATATTCACAGAATGAGATACAATTCACCTATTTAAAAAAATGAACTACTGAAAACACACAGCAGCATAAATGAATCTCAGAAACATTATGCTGAGCAGAAGCCAGGCACAAAGAGTACTTAGTGTATGATTCCATTCACATGAAACTCTAGAAAAGACAAATCCAATTTATAGTGACAGAAAACAGTTCAATGGTGTCTTGGAGCCAGGAGTTGGATACTAGAATAGAGACTGACTGGCAAGTGACACAAGGGAGATGTTATGGGTGATGAAAATGTTCTGTATCTTGGTTGTGGTACATGGGTCAACATTTGTCAAAGCTCATCAAACTTTACACTTAGAATGCGTACCTCCCTACTCAAGCCTACTGTCTCAGGTAGCTTCAAGGTAACCACAATAAGTTGAAAGAGACAGAAGAAGGGGGTGGAAGGTATTGGCAACATGAAAAATAAATACATAAAAAAGATTTAAGATCTATGCCTAGGAAAAAATCATTGGGTACAGTTATTTGTACATGGAATTAACAAGAAGCAGATAGTAGAGAAGCTTACTGAGTTTTTAAAGTTAATGAATTCACAAAGAAACAAAAGGCCTGGCCTGAAAAAGCCTCTGAGTTTTAAACAACCTTTATCACCCCAAGTTTTTACAAGAAGAAGGCAGGCTATGAAAGCTGTGAATCTCTCAAGAAAGTCACAATCCCCTATTCCTACTTCAGATATGTCAAAGAAGATAATGGACAAGGGAGAAACTTTCAGAAGTTGAACACAGGAAGAATAATAGACAAGAGACAAGAGGAGTTCCTCCCAGAAAGCACAATTAGGATTTAATCAAGAAACCTCCCTCACTGCCAGCATAGAAAGCCTTCGTAATTGCCTGCCCTGTAGGCACCCACCACTGCTGTGGACTTGGGACTGTGAGGTATTTCCCAGTCTTGCTTTCTCACGGGAGTTTACGTCTCAGTTAATAACTAATCAAGCTCCACATACAGCCCTCAGCAATCTATTTGGAATCCTGAACACATACCTCATGTTAATGACTATTGACCACAAAATGTCTTGGGCTCAGAACACCATCCAGTGACTCTTATCAGCAACAGCAGGAAACTCTTTTAACTGCTTCCAGTGGGTTAACTTGTCAACAGTTAGTACTACCAGATCTTTCTCAGTCAATTTTGTTCTTCACTCACAAACCAAATCCAAGCTCCTCTGGTCATCTGTCCTCCATGATCAGGAATTTCTACTACAGCAAAAGTTTCCATTAAGTCAATTGGTTTTGTTGGGACCTACTAAATAGGGAACATGATTTGCATTAAACAGACCTCTACAGGCACCATTACTAAAAATTGTAATTTTCTGTTTTTCTTTTAATAATTGTAATTGTAATTGGCTTTTTAAAAACCAAGAAACACACACACACACACCTGCATAGGTAACACAACTGCTTTTTGAAAGGGGGGCTCTGGCTTTGTGCATCATGATTAGTTATCACCTTTATAACCCATCAATGTGCAAGCAGCCTTAGATGAGTGATAGTGTAGGCAGCCCTAGGAGAAAAGGGCAAGAAGGCAGTGTAAGGCAAAGGTTAACACTGCTGAGTGAGATTTAAGTTTTATAGCTATATGCTTCCTAAAATTGCTACAACTATTGGTTTTTGAAAGTCCTTATAACGATTCCTGCTAGAAAAATAATTTTATAAATCTGAAATCCGTACGCCACAAATTCACTTTTTAACTAACTTAACAAATTATTTTTATGTAACACTTTTATATAGCTTATCAGGTGCCAGGCACTGTGCTAAGTACTTTGCAGACATTAATTCATTTAATATCAAAACAGTCCTATAAGGAAGGTATTGTTATTACTCCATTTTACAGAGGAGGAACCTGACACACAGACAAATTAAGAAATTTGCCCAAGGTCACACAACTAGTAAATGGTGAAGCCATGATTCAAATCAGACAATTTGGCTCCAGAGTGCTGCTATTAACCACTGTGGGCTGTATTGTTTTAAAATGTAATTTTTATATGTTTATGGGTTTATTAATGCAAATTCTTATTAAAGCAAAATTTTTTCAGATGTTTCCCTGATACTTTAGCAGAACAGCTTGTACTTTCGTTCCAACATGCTGCCTGCTTCCTCCTCTTGCTGCCTATTTGCCAATCCTTTTCACTGTGCCATCTGGAACTATCTTTATTGTCACCAAATTACTCCAACACACTCACACTCTTGTCTAAACAATAGCTCTCACTTCCTTGCCTTTATTTAAACTGAGTTCTCTTTTTTATGCCTTTCAGGTAAAGACTGTATATGCTCCCAGGCTCCATAGAGCCCAGGGTTAGAGGAAAAGAGTAGAGATTAAAGAATTTTTCTTATTCCTTGGTGCTTCTCCAAACTCAAATCTTCCACCTTCACATTGAAAGACTGCTTTGGAACCTGCCATCATCTGTGAAAAGCAGCTTCTATTCCCCCTTATTGCTGTCTTCTACCAAATGTCTACCACACCCATTTTCAACACAAACACACACGCATTTTTTGAAAGTTTTAGCATCATCATGCTAGTCCTCACTCCCCTTAGTTCCACCATTATCCAAGCAGCAGCAATGTGCATGAGGACACTGTATCCAGTCTGCTGCCTATTGAGTTCCTTGCCTGCTTCTATTCAATAACTTTTCACCCGCATGCCATTTTAGCAATTTTCTCCCATGACCACATCCTGGACATTTATAACCTGGACTTGTTCCAGCTGTAAATCATAAACTCTAATATACATCTCTTTAACCACAAACTCCTATTCTCCCATTTTCTTTCTTCTCTTTATAGGAACACATTGCAATTCTTCAAGCTTGTCCAGAACCCATCCCTGAAACCATTTCATTTTCCTCAAAACATACAGATTCTTTTTTATTTCACTTTCTTCCAAGTATTTCACAGTCTGTCTTTCCAATTATTATTTTGCCAATATCCTCGACTCTGTTGCCCACTTTTATCTTCCATTCAACCCTCCCTGCAAAATCCTGATCTAAAAGCAACCCAAGTATTTGCCTCTTCAACCTCCCAGCTGCCGAGTAGTTTTGGGAATCACACAACCACTAAGCTTGGTGCAGATGCTCCGTGGCCTCAGTAGAGTCCCCCAGTGCTGCCCACTTTCTCCTTCCACATTTCTCCACAGCAGCTGGTCAAAATGCATTTCTCGCCCAATGTCTTACACAACCCCCTTCTCTCTTAACGTCCTTACCCCACCCCCAACCCAGTTCTTCCTCAGCTGATAGTCTTGCTCCCCACTTACAGTGAGAAAATCTATGTCAACAGGCAATAAATTATTCAAATACCTCTCCAGATATCTACGTATAAGCCTCATGTACACTTCCTTACTTCACTCTTGTCTCAATGGGAAAAAATAGTTTTTCTTCTATTCAAGGTACATGGCAGCCACTCAAGAAAAGTTGAAGAGCAAGAAGGGGAGGGGGAAGAAATAGAGGAAAAAGAGGAAGGGGAGGGGACAAGAGAGGAGGGAGGGGAAGATCCTAAAACTCAGCAATGAAAAATGGAGTTCTTACAGAAGTTTAGAAGAATTTCGCTTTTTTTTATTGTCATGTTTTATTTATACTGCCAACAAAATAACTATATGAATCTAGTTTATATATTCTGGGGATGGCTTATAGAATATGTTTTTATAACAACTTTTAAAACAGCTACTCCATTAATGGAAATGTTAGAAACTTGTGGTCACATCAGAATCCAGGAGTAAGATTTAATTGCATAGGAAACTATTAATTGTGTTTTAATGTCCTTGAAATAAGAAAGACATAAGAGCACAATCATTCTGTAACACTAAAATTATCATTATTAAACACTTTTACCTTGAAGAGCAATGCAACACATCCATATATTAATATAAAGAGAATTTCTGGAAAAAATGAAGATTCATATTACTAATTGGCAATTAAATTCAGAAAAAGAGAGAATATGTTTATTATCTTCTTACTTTTTTTAAGTCTTTTTCATGAACAGTGTTTCTTTTCTACATTAAATTTCTACATTCAAACTCCACAAAGAGCATCAGGGAAGTTTTAAACTTCTTCAAGCAGCGTCTTTACAGTGACCCCCAGTGGCAAAAAGGAACGAACGCGTTAGAAATCCACGTCAAGGCCTTTTACACTGATGACAATAACAAGTTCCATTTTAACAGCACATTTACTTTGTCATCCTGCCTTCACATTTTTCTTTTGTTTGTACTTTTAAAAAATCCAAATTTTACACACACACATTCACATTCAAGTCCTAAACATATTCTTCCTTCTTTTTCACAGTAAATTTTATAATCATACCACCTTATTTTCCCAATTAAATCAGCATATCAAAGAATATATACTTTCATAAAAAGCTTTGCTAAGCCTATAAAGCTAATGTGTTTGTTGTCATATTTTCAAATCTAAATAAGACTCAATTTACTTTTTTAAAGGTTAAAATGAAAGTGTTCCTTTATACTTGGGCAAGCCCATTTCTCAACATGCAGATAAATGATCTACTCTTTGCAAACAAGCTGAATTATAACATGGCTTAGCATTTATCTCGTTCAAGCCCAATTCATAGTAAATTATCAATTTAAAAGAAACAATGAATTGGATAGAACTTGTAAAACAATTTTTTCAAAGACTACAAACCCTTCAGGTTTAGTCTCTGTTTCTATTTTCTAATTGAGTTTATGAGTCTCACCCATATTATAAAAAGCTCAAAAACATATTCCTGAAGAAATCAAAACATGGCTTCTATGAGTTACATACTAACTTATTTTTTAATCTGATTTATTCATACATATTACCTGATTCAATACATATCAAGTAGCATTTGGGCATTCAATGCAATTAATTAGCATCTATTAAGTTTTTTTAATTGGTCAAATACTTAAGCAAAGAATTTTAAAGTTAAATGGAAATCTAATTCAGGTGAAGAATAGGTGCAGAGACAGATATAGTACCTGGAAAATAGGTTTCCTCCATGAATTGTTTTTATTTTTGCAGTTTATAAACATAATTATTATATTCTGAGTGTTGACAATACCTGGATGTTTGAAGCTTCTGTTCAACTTAGCAGCATCTCCACCATCTCTATGACCAGACAGCAAATTGGATATCTGCTAAATGTTGCCAAAGGTCAATGAATATCAGTTTACATCACCCATGGATTTGTAACATTTTCCAGATTTAAGAAGGAGACATCAAAAAGCAAACGCTGAAGGGGTAGGTAGGAACACACCCCCATAAGTCAAATTTAAAAGTCTGCCACCAGCTTAGTAGTTAATTCTGACCCAATTCATGAATTTCATCTCAAGAGAAGATGGTGCCCTCTTTCCCAGTGAGAGGTCTCATACTCCTCTTGGGATAGTTTTATACTCCAGGAAGACCTCTGGTCATGCTAGATTTAGAAATGAAATTCATTTGCTGTGAAATAAATCACCGTGAAAAGGATTTCCAGACACATTTGCCTCCCTAGCGAGGCCTTTGAACAGCCCTCTATTGTAGACGACAAGCTGGATGGGCAATGCTAAAATACTGCTGTGCTCAGAAGATAAAAGGCACAGCTATAGTCTTCATGGGTAATGAACTCATGATCAAGTAATCAATCAACACCACCACTAACTCCTCTGCTTTCCATACAGGAAATGGAATGTCTCTCAAGGGTGAACTGCTCAGCCAGGGTGTAGCAATATCAATAAAATAAGCAGATGTCAGTGACACTGCTAGGCACCTTGAGCAGCAGTGTAAACATAGTATCTTTATTATGCAATCATTAGGACCTATCAGGATAGGCAGATACTCAGTCATCATAAACTCAACATGATAAAAAGCTATCTCCCCACTAATCAGTTTATCAACTAACCTCTTCTGTCTCCATGTTCTCTTCCTTTCCTACGATTAAAATGGAAGAATAATCCAATTCTCTTCAATCTATGGCCAGGACTCTCACAGGTACCCTGTATCTCATCCTCATTCCCCTAAATTAAGGACTTTTCTCACACATTTATCCTGTCTTTATCCCATTCTCCTGTATTTATCTCTTCTCTATCCTCCATCACCAATTTATCTTCTACATCATTTCCATCAACACACAAACAAGTTATAGTATCTCCCATCTTTCAGAAACATTCTCTTCATCTTACACTATGATTGTTAGTGTTTCATTTTTCTGTTTCCCTCTACAGTGGGCCTTAAAGAGCTGTTTATAATTCCTGTCTTCACTTCCTCACAGCCAAGTTTTCCTTGAACCCTCTTTAAGGACACTTTCCTACCAAACCCCTCTTATCAAGGTCACCAGTGACCCTCAACTGCCAGATCCAATGGTCAGTTCTCCACCCTTATCTCCATTGGGTGAAACATAGAAGTCTAGTTTTAATACAAAGATTGGAGGTGATGATATCTTGGACCCAGTTCAAAGTTGTTTTCTTTCTGTTTACTACTGAATCTTCCAGCAGTGGATGGAAAGGAATCAGGAGCTAAGAATATGAGTGACTGAATGGATGCAGCTTCTCAGCATCTCTCTGGCTCCTCACAGAGCAGCATTTTAAGTTTGAAGTCCAATACAGCCTGTGAGAACTGGGGAAAACTGACAAGCCAGAGGGACAAAGAAATATGAGTGCTCTGTCTTTGATGTCTTTAGTTTGGGAGCAAGGCTGTATTACAATGTAGGAGAAATCTCACTCCCCAACACTTACTGACTCCCGTGTTTCATTTCTAACTGTTATTGGGCTTCCTCACCATTCCTAAGCAGTAGGCCTGGTTGACCTCCCACATCACCCTCCTCCATCTCTCAGCCACACTTGGCATGGCCAATTACATTGCCCATCTTGAAGTCATTTTTCTCTTGTCCTCTAGAATGCTATAGTCACTTCATTCTCTACTGCTTCTTCATCACCTCTGCTATTTTCCCTCCTATTCACCACTGCTAAAATACTGGAGTGTCCCGGGGCTCTGTCTCTGGCCCTCTTCTCTTCTCTACCTACACTCATCTCCTAAGTAATCTCAACTCAACTAGTCTCAAAGCTGTAGACACCACCTGAATTAATTTCCTAGGGTTGTCATAACAAATTACCACAAACAAGTGGCTTAAAACAACAGGAATTTGTTGTCTCACAGTTCTGTAAGCCAGACATCCAAAATCCAGCTGTCAGTAGTGTCACGCTCACTCCCTCCAAAGGCTCTACAGAAGAGTTCTTCCTTGCCTCTGCCAACTTCTGGTGACTCCTGACATTCTTTGGCTGTGGCAGCATAACTCCAATCTCTGCCTCCATCTTCACATGGCCTTCTATCTTGTCTCTCTCTGTCTTAAATATCTCTCTCTTTTCTCTTATAAAGACACCAATTATTGGATTTTAGGGCCCACCCTAAATCCAGGATTATCTCATCTCAAGATACTTAACTTATAAACATCTGCAAAGACCTTACTTCCAAATATTCACAGGTATGGGGTGGGGGAGAGGAGATTGTTGGGCCTTACAAATATCTTTCTTAGAGGGGTGAGGGGCATGGTTTAAACCTGTATACCACTACAGACTGATAACTCAATGATTCATAAATCGTTTGAAATTCTGCTCTTGAAGTGGATCCAATCTCTTATGTGTAACACCACCACTTAGGTGTTTAATGAGCACCTCAGATTTTTACATATCCAAAATAGAACTCTTGATCTCCCACAATATTTTCCTCTCCGAATATTCCTAATCTCAGTAAATGATACAACCATTTAACCTATTCCTTTGGGTAACCCCTGGAGTCATCCTTGACTTCTTTCTTTTAAACACATGAAGCAAACCATTAGTAAACTCTATCAGCTCTACTTTCACAGTATACCTTGAATCAGACAACTTCTTCCCTCAGTACCATTCCTCTCTTATTCCGAAGCACATCACCTCTCCCCGTGCTGGACCTCTCCGATAGAATAACCTAACTGGTCTCCTTGCTTCTCTTCATGCCTGTCAGTCTTTTCTTCTCACAGCTGCCACACTGACCTATGAAAACATCAGTCAGCTCTTGCCTCTCTACTCTTAAAACCCTTCACTGGTTGCTCAGCCCACTTTGAAAAAAACACAAAGCCTCTGTTGTGATCTATAAAACCCCACATGATCTGGGCCCTGTCTACCTCTCTGATTGCAGAACCAACAACACTTTTCTGCTGAGTTCCAGCCTCAACATCCTCCTTGCTGTTCCTGAACATGTCAAGCCAGTTCCACTCTCATTCCTTTGTGCTTACTGTCCCCTTTGCCTGGAACACTCTACTTCTAGGTGGTCACAGGGCTTATTCCCTCACTTCATCAGTTATCTGCTTAAATGCTGCCTCCTTAGGCCATCTATCTAAGACAGTATTCCCAATCAATCTCTCTTCCCTTATTCTGTTTCATTTTTCTTTGCAGTACTTACTTTTCTTCATAACACCTGACATTATACTAATGGGTTATCTGTTATCTGTCTGTTTCCCCCATTAGAATACAAGCTCTAGAAGGCCAAGAATTTTGTCTTGTTCACCACTGTATACCTGGTGGTAAGAATGGTACTTGACACATAATAAGTGCACATTCATTATTTGTTAAATAAATGAACAAGCAACCAGAATAATCTTTTAAAATTAATTAAAGCAATGTAGCCATATTAAAAACTGATACGGAAAAGTGAAAATTACATTAAACCAATTGAAGACGATGCTGACTGAGTGCTTTGGGGAAGTAATCAAGAAGCATCCATGTAGTAACATAAATGTGAACTCCTAAACAAATTGGTTCTCCTGGATTTACAATATTTGCTCTAGAAGTTTAGAGCAAACCACAGTGTAACTTTAACAGTGTTTCACCATATTTAGTACTGTAAAATTTCATTATTTGGGCTTCTTTATATATATATATTAATTCTAACATGTGTTCATGATTATTGCTGAATAAAGTGCTTAAAACAGAGAGAGACAGATGATATAATGGAAAGAATTAGCACTATTGGCATCTGAGACAGGCACTTATATCATGCATCTGCCTCTTGCCAGCTGCTTGACAGTGATCAAGTTCCAAGACCTCTCTAGCTCAATTCCACCTACAGAAAACTGCGGTGATACCACCTGACTGGCATACTTCGGATTATAACATATGACACATGGTGTTATTACACAACTCATTTCACTTGAATTAATATATGCTGTGGCCAAACCACATTCCCTAAAACATGAAAATGTTCATTCCATAAAGCTGATCATCCAGGGACTTCTGTGAGACTTTTCACACACAAGATGCCATGTAAACAAATAGCCTATTTTTTAGAATGGTGGAGAAACAAGAAGATAATCAGAAACATGTACTGAGCACCTGCCTAGTCTAGTGTCCTACCAGGTGGTACAGCACACTGAATTTACATGACTGACCAGGAGCGTTTTGCTGGCTCAACAGATGCCTGATAAATGTCTTTGAAGCAACAAATTAATGAACTAACAAAGGAAGTGACTGAATTGTTAATGTATATGAGCAGGATTGTAAATAGCTGAAGGGTTCCTGTCCCATCTGGGGTGCTAGTAAATAAATAAATAAACACACAAAATAGCTGGAGGAATTGCGCCTTTGAGAAAGCACTGAACGGTCTCTCTACGGCAAGACTGTGCTAGGAATCTTAGTCTGCTCCTTTGCTCTAAATCTATGAGCAGCAGCTAGCATAATCCTGAAGCAAATCAAGCCAAGCTCAGGAAAATCCTCCTTCTATCCCACCCCAGCCCCAACCTCCCTAAGACCTTCTTTCACCTATAGTTAATCTAGCAATTTGCAGATGAATCTGAAATTATGCTTATTGCATAACACATTATTAAAATATTCAAAACAACTCTATTACAATTCTATTTTTTGTATTATCAAGCCTCATTAAATCATATTGGTGTGGTAGTTTGAATTATGAAATATATGAATTATGAATTATGTGAATATGAATTATGAAATATATATTAAATTGAATTATGAAATATAACTGATTGCTTTAAAGAAAAGCATATTAAATCTATAAGTTATATACAACAAATAAAATAACAAAACCTGGTAAACTTTCCTTTAATTCTTTTCAAAAGGAAAATAACTGCTAGCATTTGGTTAGCTATTTCGAGTAGGTGTTTTTTTTTGTTTTTTTTTTTTTGAGACAAGGTCTCACTCTGTCACCTAGGCTGGAGTGCGGTAGTGTGATCACATCTCACCACAGCCTCGACCTCCTGGGCTCAGGTAATCCTCCCACTTTAGTCTCCCAAGAAGGTGGGACTACAGGCGTGTGCCACCACATCCCGCTAATTTTTTAATATTTTTTATTTTTTTATAATTTTTTTATATTTTAGTTACTGCCTAAAATACACTACCTCTCAGAAGACGGGGTTTCACATGTTGCCCAGGCTGGTCTTGAACCCCTGAGCTCAAGCAAGCTGCCTACCTCAGCCTCCCAAAGTGTTAGAATTATGGGTGTAAGCCACCACACCTATGCAATTATTATTATCTTTATAAAAATGTATCTTAATTCTTATAGCAACCTTTTGAGGTAAGGGTTATGATAATTTCACTTCATTTTAGAGATTAAGTAATAAGGTTCAAATAAGTTAAATAACTTGCCCAAGGACACACAATCAGGATGTGATGGATCTGCTTCCAAGCCCTGTGTTTATTTTTATCCACATCATTTAATAAGGCAACTAGCAGAGGAATGGTCTGATGAAGTGGAAAAAGTACTGGAGGAGGAGGGGAAGGGCTATACCATACATACATGATGTGTTTACAGGTATGTTATTCAACCACTGAATATATCACCTAGATAAACTTCCTTACCTCAAAATAGGACCTCACCCATACCAACCTCCAGTATTCTTGTGAAACTAAAGCAAAAGTAAGAGCACTTTGAAAAGTAAAAACCACTATACAGAGAAAACTGTACTCAAAACATCATATAATTCTGATGGCTAGGAGTTTGACATTTCAAATTATATAGCCAGTCCCCTTGAAATTATACTAAAAACTCTCTTTTACTCAGTAAAACCATTTTTCATAAATGATGCAAAAGATGAGCTTGAACTTTGTCTAGCCACAAATTTATGACATTCTACATATACTGAGAGAATAATTTCACATGCAACTTAATATAAAACATATATAAATATATCCCAACATTTAATAATACTTATTTTATAGAAGTTTTCAATCTGAATATTATTATGCAAATAATTTATAATTAACTTATCAACGTGAGCTGTCTTCCTAAGTATATACTCAAATATACTCAAATCCCATTTAGGTGAAAATTGCCTGTCTATGTCAAAAAGATTTAATTTAGTACAAAGTAGCTACTGCCTAAAATACACTACCTCTCAGAAAATGGGAATTATGTACCTTGGTGGATAAGATTCTAATTCAGATAAATAAAGAATGAAGAAGGGTCCTCTATTATCTAAATAGGTCATCCTGTTTAGCCAAGGGCAAAATATCAAAAAAGATGCACATTAAGTGGTGAGAACAGGCCACTTTCACAGTCAGCCAAATCATTCCTGAAGACCAACAGGGTAACAGATGTCATAACCAGATTGCCTTCACCATCCCAACTCCTATGACTGTTATATGAAAAGTTTCTTGTTATTATAGTTGTATAGGACCAGAATGAGGAATATAAATGGGAATTCTGGAATAAGGACCTCTGAAAAGACCACTTCTCCATAAACGCAGTAAGAAAGAACAGGCAAAAATTGTTAAAGCCAACTGTTTCAGAACTCTGAAAATTAACCAAAGGCTTACAACAATCTAAGGAGTAAATATTCAAAAAAAAACCTGGATTTCTGGCCAAGCACAGTGTCTCACGCCTGTAATCCCAACACTTTGGGAGGCTGAGGCAGGTGGATCACTCGAGGTCAGGAGCATGAGACCAGCCTGACCAACATGGTGAAAACCCATCTCCACTAAATGCAAAAAATTAGCCGGGTGTGGTGGCATATGCCTGTAATCCCAGCTACTTGGGAGGCCAAGGCAGGAGAATCACTTGAACCCAGGAGGCAGAGGTTGCAGTGAGCCGAGACTGTGCCATTGCACTCCAGCCTGGGCAACAAGAGCAAAAACTTCATTTCAAAAAAAACAAAAAAAACCCCTGGATTTCAGTAAGAACAACAAGCCGTGTGGTGTTTGAACTTGCCCTGTGCCCATACCTCTCTCATCTCTACAGTAGTCTTGAAAACAAAAGCTCCACAATCACGGTGAAAATCAGCCTAGAAACCCCTGAAGGGGACAGAATGGGGTTGAAGAACATCAAAACTACAATTTTCAGACAATTGTAATTATTTAACCTGTCTAGCAGTTCCCTAAAAACCCCCATTCACAGGACTTTTCTTTATTTGACCTGACAGAGCTTATTCAGTGCGAAAAGCCTCTTTCCCCAGAAAATATTTGTCAAAAATAATCAGTGGCAATTGTTCAACATCACAGGTCTCAAGCAGCAATAAAAATTGGGGCAATGCAGCACACCAACATGGCACAAGTATACATATGTAACAAACCTGCACGTTATGCACATGTACCCTAGAACTTAAAGTATAATAAAAAATATATAAAAGAAAAGAAAAAAAAAAAACTAACCAAAAAACTTAAAAGGAAAAGCTTAGGAATGAGATGGCCACAAAGGTCATTGAAAATTTTGTATATATGTACAATCTAGAATCTAGAAAGCCACATGCATGTTTAGGGTTTTGTGCAAGCACAGCGAAGTCCTCAGAAGATCCTAAATTCTCACCTCTAGCTCACCTTGAGGCTCTGCACAGGCAGGAAGTTAAGATTAAGGCAGAGTTGTAAACTGCCTGTCTGAGCATTGAAGCCATACCCCAAAATGCACATTGAGAGCTTTGGTAAATGTTTAGAGATCTACTGGCTCTGGCATTTAAGAAAATCTCTGTCCTGACCACTAAAAAAATAAAGCTGAGCAAAGACTTAAGTGGCCACACACAACAAAGAATACAGACTTACAGAATTGATTCATGAAAATTAGTAACCAAATAAATAGCACCTGCAGCAACAACAATAAATAGCAACGAAAACTGGGATGGAGAGAGGAATCTGGTTTCTAGTGCTGCCACATCACATTATTTAAATATCTCACTTTCAACAAAAAAAATTTTAACATATGCAAAGAAAGTATGTCCCACCCAAAAGAAAACATACAGTCAATAGAAACTGTCCCTGAAAAAGCCCAGAAATTGAAATTACTAGACAAAGGCTTTAAAGCATCTATTTTAAATATGTTTTAAAAACTAAAAAAAATTAATAATCTAAAGAACAAACAGAATGTATGAGAATAATGTTTCACCAAATATAGGATATCGGTAAGGATATAGATATTATTTTTTTAAAAAAAGAACCAAATAGAAAATCTGGAGATAAAATAACTGAAATTTAAAAATTCTCTATAAAGATTTAATAGCAGATCTGAATGGACAGAAAGAATCAGCAAACTTGAAGACAGATCAATTGAGATTGTTCCTCCCAGTCTAAGGAAAAGAAAGACAAAAGAAAGAATGAAGAAACATGAACAAAGTCTCAGAGATCTGTGAAAACATCATACCAACATACACATAATGTGATTCTCAGAAAGAGAAGAGGAGGGAAAGAGGAAGAAAGAATCGTTGAAGAAATAATGGCTGAAAATTTCTTAAATTTGATTTAAAAAGCATTAATCTACACATCCAAGAAGGTCAACAAACTCCAAGTAGGATAAACTCAACAAGATCTGTACCTACATATATCATAATCAAACTGCCAAAAGAAAAAAAAAAAAAACAAAACAAAAAGAGAGAGAGAGAATCTTAAAAGCAGGAAGAGAGAAGAAAATCATGTTCAAGGGATCCTCAATGAGATTGACAGCTGAATTTTGACCATGGAAGTCAGATGGTAGTGGGATGACATGCTCAAATTGATGAAAGGAAAATAAGTAAAAATTCTCCTTCAAAATTTAAGGAGAAATTAAGACATTCCAAGATAAAGAAAAACCAAGAGAATCCCTTACTGACAGACATAGCCTACAATAAATACTAATGAGAGCCTTTCAGGCAGAAATAAAAGAACACTGGACAGTAACTCAAACACCCAGAAAAAACTGAAGAACACCAGTAAAGTTTACTACGTAGTTAAACATAATAGACAATATAAACATATTTTTGTTTGTAACTCTTTTTTCTCACATCTGATTTAAAAGACAATCATATGAAGCTATAATTATACTTCTGTGTTGATAGGCATGTGTTGTGTAAAGTTGTGATTTGTATGACAATAATAGCACATAGGAAGGGGAGGGAGTGGAGCTTTAATATAGGAGCAAAATGTTGTGTATTATTGAAATTAAGTTGGTATTGATCCAAACTAGATTGTTATAAATTAAGATGTTAATTGTAATCCTATGGCAACCACTAAGAAAATAACAAAAAAGTAAAATAAATGACCAAGGAATTAAAATTATATACTAGAAAATAAATATTTAACACAAAAGGAGACAGTAACAGAGAAATAGAGAAACAAAAAAACACAGGACATACACAAAACAAATGGCAAAATAACACACATAAATTCTATCTCATCAGGAATGACTCCTACCAAAACTTTCAAAAGTCTCCTCTTGGGACCACCATATATAGGATATAAAAACTGGGGGCAAGTAGGTCTGTAAATGGTGGAGCAGCACTTCTAATGATCCACAAAAAAGGAGATTTATTTTAGGTAAGTTCATGAACATTTACATGACAATTTCTAAGTGGCATCTAATAAAAATGAGCTTGTAAATAAGCCAAGCCTATGATAGTTTTTTTTTTTTTTTTTAATCTCAGTTGACTTTCTGGAGTAGATTTGTGGCATAAAATGACACACTCCTGACTGACAGTCAATGCTCTATTTTCCTTATGCTATAAAAACACATCGAATATACTGGGAATGCCATTGTGGAGATTGATTCCTTTCTGGCAAACTGATGACTCCCTCCACAAACATTCATTGCTCTCACCTAATGATCTGTGATCACATGAGTTATTATTTTAGGTCATAAATGAATCTTCTTTTGAAAAGCCTGAGAAATTAGATGTAGTTACTGCCCATTAATATTCCCTATGTGCACAACAGGGGGTAAAATACAGCATGAATATGTTAAACCAATTTTAAGAAACCACTTTACAAGATTTATTAGTTGGCCAAATTTTTTAGTTTATATTTATTATAAATTTCATAATACACACAAATAAATATTCTCCAATGGCTTTTCTTCTACTAGATTTGAAGTTGTGAGAATGTGAGGCAGGATATCTACAGCCATCTTGTCACCTGTGAAAAGAATTTATCTTAAAAAAGAAACAATTTCAAGGAGGCTGAACCAAGGTAGGGCAAAAGAGAAATCAGGGACTGAATGGTATCATTTGCAGTACTCCATGAAGCTTCATCTGGATTGTCATGTTGTGGTATGCATTTTTAATCTTCATCCCTATTCCGCAGCATACAACTACTAAAGTCCTTGGAATCTTCAAAGTGATAAGTATCTTTTTGTAGGCTAATGCGTTGGTAAGTGGCTGGCAGCTCCTGGATAGCTTCAGCACATGGACTGGTCACTAGAAAGAACAGGCATGACCTCCTAGGAGGGATGAGGGGCTGAAGTTTAAGTTGATCACCAATAACTGATGATTTAATCAATCATGCCTACATAATGAAGCTTCCATAAAAATCCAAAATGGACTGGGTTCGGAGAGCTTCTGGATAGCTGGACATGCAGAGGTTTCTAGAGGGTGGTGTGCCCAGAGAGAACATGGAAACTCCACATCACTTCTCATACACTGCCCTATGCATCACTTCATCTGCATCCCTTGTAATATTCTTTACAACAAAGAACTGCTTCTCTGAGTTCTGTGAGCCCCTCTAGTAAAATAATAGAACACAAAAGAAGAAGGTTGTAGAAACCCCAATTTGTAGCCAGTCAGTCAGAGCACAGGGTAAACAACCTGGATCTTGTGACTGGCATCAGAAGTGGGGCTGGTCTTGTAGGACTGAACCCTCAACCAGTGTGATCTGATGCTATTTCCAGGTAAACAGTATAAGAATTGAATTTAATCAGAGGATACCTAGCTGATGTCTGCTGCAGAAAAGAATCAATTGCTTGTTTGCAGTCAGAGAAATCACCACACATCTGGAGTCAGAAGCATGTTTGAAAGTATAGTAGGAGAAGCTGAGTTTGTTTTCTACATGGACTCTTCAGGAATGTGACTGGGCCGAACTCACTAGAATTCACTGATGGTATGACTCTCTCTGTCCCAATCAGACAACTATGGCTCAATCTCCTATGGGACAGGAAGGCTATAAGACAGGAATGGTTCAGCACCATTTTTATGATTAGATTCCAGTCCCAGTTTATAATCTGACTCTTCCAAGCCACTGATGCTGTAAAGGGAGTCCTGGTGATGGTCCTTACTTGCCACCTGAAGCCTCTACCTGCTTTGTTACAAGACCCAGTTTCAGGGATGGTGGAGGAAACCAAGAAGAAAAAAACAGTTACCATTGCAGAATTCTGCAAAGGCCCACGAATTGAAGAACCAACGCTAGGGTATAGAAGGAGCTGAAAATAAAAGAATTGACTGAAAGCTCCTAGAGGACATACCCACATAGCTACCCTTCCTCCACCTCAGCAGAGCACTGGAGACGCGCTTCCAAAGAGGCTGAACCAGAGGGACTCTGGACTCCAGAAAACTTCCAGGAATGCCATCATGAAAGCAGAGGATTAATTATAAGTGTACACACTGAATAGTGAGAACCATCCTCCTCCCACTCCATCCCCTGCCCCACCAATTCTTGGCTCCAAGAACACTAGACATCAGGCTTATACCAGAGCAGCTCAGGAGAAAATACTCTTAGAACCTAACGGTTGAGGAAGTCTCCTAACAAAATGGTCAACTCTCAGCACAGTTACTCCACAGGAAAACCCACTGGTCAATGAATCCCTCTCATGTACACAAATTAGCTTTTGGTGCTCCACTTTCATGCACGAACAAGTGGCAAAAGATCGACAAACATTTGAAAAAGGTCTCTAACATCAAAGACAGAAACAAAAACAATCAGAAAACAATGGACTCAGACAATGTAGATTACAAAAGAAAACCTTCAAAAAGCTCTCACTAAAATCCTTGGAGGAAGATATTGTACTTGTGAAAACAAGAACAAGATGCTATTTTTAAAAATAAAAATAACATTCACTAAGTAAAAAAAAAAAATGAACTTTTAAAATGAATCAGAAAAGCAGAAGATAAAGTTGAGCAAATCTTGCAAAAAGTAGAACAAAAAGACAAGAAATAGATTATAGAAGAGAAAGACTGAAATAAAGGATTCATTCAGGAGTTCTAACCTGCTAATAAGAAGAACTACAGATAAAAAGAACAAAGAAAATTGGGGCAATTAATTATGAAACAAAGAAAAATTCCTAAAATTGAAGTACATGCATCTCCATATTAAAAGGGCACATCACTGAATGCCCTTCCGCAATTACTTTATTATTATTATTATTATTTTTTTTTTTTTTGAGATGGAGTCTTGCTCTCTTGCTGTGTCGCCCAGGCTGGAGTGCAATGGTGCGACCTCAGCTCACTGCAACCTCCCCCTCCCGGTTTCAAGCAATTCCAATCCTCTGCCTCAACCTCCCAAGTAGTTGGGATTGTAGGCGTCCATCACCACACCCAGCTAATTTTTGTATTTTTAGTAGAGATGGGGTTTCACCATCTTGGCCAGACAGGTCTTGAACTCCTGACCTCGTGATCCACCTGCCTGAGCCTCCCAAAGTGCTGGGATTACAGGCGTGAGCCACCGCACCCGGCCCTACGGTCACTTTAAACAGGCACATACTGAGGCCAGCATTGAGGTCTCTGATGATAAACTGTCATTATTCAACTCAGAGAAATAAAAAGCTAAAACATCCGCCTAAGAAAGGAACTTTCCTGGATTTTGAGATGCCAATAACAAGTAAATCCCTGCTTTTATATATTTGTTCTCAAATAATTATAAGCTAAATAATATCTTACATGCATTAATAGAGCTTCCTATTTTAAAGAAATAAGACAAAGTAAAAAACACAGAAAGACTTTTCGTTGGGAGTATATGCAGGTAACTCATAATATTAGTAGATTGTCTGAATTCTGCTGCACCAGAAGTTTATTTTATCAACTTTTTAAAATACATAGCCCATGAGGCTTAGAAATGTCTATTTTCTTAGATCTCATTATTCTTAGATTTATATAGGTTTTGACTATATAAATTTCATTATTTTAGTAAATCTTTACTAAAATTATTATTTTTAATATTAAATACTGAATTTGTATTTAAAATACAAAAGGTTTAACAATATTAACAATGCCTAATTTATTTATAATGAAATTGAGTCTTGAGAATTTGTGTTACCTTTAAAGACACCAAAACTCCTGACATTTTAATTCCTTCTCATCTTAGTAGTCACACACTCACCTTGAGGATCAACTTCTTTAGCTAGCTTCAGCGCATCTGAGTTTGCAAGATCAGTGTTGGCTGGAGTAACAGCTAAAATCAGACAGTTCTCCCTCATGATGAACTGCATAATCATTTCTCTGATCTGATACTCGATATCTGGTGGCTGATCTCCCACGGGCACTTTAGTTATTCCAGGTAGATCAATAAGGGTTAGATTTAACACTGTGTGGAAAGGATAAAAGAGTCTTACATACACCTTCAATGCTAAAAGATAACAGAACCATTTGTCACTTAGCTCAGCTTTCTACATTGTGTATCTGAACAACTCAAACCCATGTGTGTAGAATAAAAAGCATAAAATAAAAATGGTTTTGCTGGTTTTCTCTAATTTTATGATATGATCGTGCTATGCCAAATGATCACTTTAACATAATTTGAAAGGCACTGATTTGCATGCCTAACAGTTTGCTCAGAAAGCTGTCATATCTGTAACTAGGGGGTTATAATTAAAACACCAAACGAAAAATGCATACGCTGTCTGCCAGTCTTGTACGTCGCCTTCAAGTGGTATAAAAACTCGCAGGGTAAGATTTGCCCTTTCCTTAAAAAGTATCATATGTTTTTTATAGAAAGTTAGCCACTTAGCCTAGTAGGAAGCTGTTAGCCATTCGTGGTGCCCTGAGTTTACTGAATTAGCTGTACGAACAGAGTCAGCAACAACAACATGACTGTAGCCCAACCTCTCTGTACAAACAATGTTGGCACCAAGTACCCTTGGGAACTCCTAATTGAGCTTATGCCATTTATATTCTGTTTTAAAAGCAATAGAGCTAAGTAGGGAATAAGAAATGAAAATTTGCCCACTAAAAATATAGTCAGCATAGAGGCTATTTCCCATCACACATTATGGATTGGTTATCTAATTTATAAGTTTCTACCGATAGTCTGGGGGGAAAACTCAGAGCTGATTTCTCAGGAAGAAAATAAATAGAACTATATATGGCTGCAAGAAATCCAATAGGGGAGGATGCAACCATAGTAACATGTACCTCTAAGATTTCAGCAAAGACTGAAAAATGGAAGTTTTCATACACACCCTTCTCAAATTCTAAAAGCTTATTATGAAAATGAAGAAAAAAAATTTAATGACTAACTCAATTCTGTTTTTATTAAAGTCATCTCCTCCTCCCTCTCCTTAAATGTTCTAAGAGCTCTTTGAACCATAACATTAATGGGCAGTATCCAAAGGATACCCTAGAAAGCCAGCACTGTTTGTATCTTCTGTACAAATGATGTATGTTAATTAATGTAGTAAAAATGCTTGGGGAGAAGAATTTGGAATTTTATTATTCTACTTACCATGTGGGGAATAGACTCGTAAATTAATGGGTATGGAGGAAATGCCTTTATTCATTCCAGTCACACGATCTGTTTCTGCTTCAATCTCATGGCGAACTTCATCAAAATCTGTAAATTTCTTTCCTTTGCAATGTAGAAACTCAGCATATTCTACAAAAATAAAACCAAAATGACACGACTTAAATTCATGCATTTTGCCATAATTATAAAAAATGTTTCTTTAATTATAAGTCAAATTATCCGATATTCTCTCTTCATCCCTCATGAACACCCCACAGAACACAGTAGTTACCAAGAATCACAATTAATACTTCAGAAATATTAAACATAGTACAGATGCTATACATGCTAAATTTGCTAATTTTCAGTTGAGCAATTAAATACTATAACCAGTCCCTAAACCACATAGCCTATTAAATAATTTAAAGAAAATTTTGGCTGTCCAAATGATAAAGCAAACAATAGCACCTGATTGTTAAAAACATTAGATTTAGGATACCTCTGAGTTCTGTTAGCATTTCCCTCTTCAGTATCACCACTTCATCAGGATGGAAAGTCAAGTTATATAAATATATCTTCAGAAGGTAAAATAAATTAGGGGGAATCATTTGATTAATTTGTTAAAAATAAATAATATATGGAATCCTTTAGCTTAAAAACATACTATTGCAAATACGACATCAGCTTGTATAAAGACAATTTCTCAAGGAAAAAAAGTTATAAAGTATTATATCAAAGAAAATATTTACCTGTAATCTAAAATTTTTAAAAAATCCCTCAGCAGAGGGAAGAACACTAAAATAACTACATAAATAACAAAACTGAGTTTTTTAAATTTCAGTAACATCCTACAAAGTGTTGTATTATCAATTTCTATACCTACTTTGAGAGAAATCAGGTATATGAAAAACACCACAATTTAAAAGAAAAGCTAGTACAGTACTATTAGATTTTTTTAAATGAGTATAAATCTAACAGAGAAACAAACCTCAACAAAGATTTTAGTTTATCTAATATCTCAATGAAGAAACGTACCGCTAAACTTAGACTATGGCTAAGCACCTTGGACCCAAATGCCAGATAAGAGCCAGGGAGATCGACGCTGCAGCAAGCCGTGATCATGCCACTGCACTCCAGCCTGGGCAAGAAAGTGAGACCCCATCTTAAAAAAAAAAGCCAGATGAGGCAATTATTGGTAGCCTTACTACAATTCCCCATCATAAACAGTTAATATTCACTCTTGGAGATGAAATGTCAAGGCAAATAGCAAGAGAGCTGTCAGATGTGGTCCGTGTCTTCAAGTAGGTTAGCATTAACTCAAAAACCTAAGGATTAGACCACTGAGAAAAAACATTATGCAGGTAGCATAACATAAATGCTGAGCTGCCCTTAAAATGATACAAAAGGTAGAGATAGAAAAGATGATTTTAAGTTGTGGTACCTAAAAAAGGAAGTGGGGTATGGACTGAATATTGAACAGTAGGGAGGATTTTGACATGTGCAGGGAGAAAGAGAGGTCTTTCAGAGAATCAGAGAATCTTTGTAGGTTCAACAAATCTGGCAGGTTGTCATCCAGTCTCTGCTCGGACCCATCCACTAATGGGTAACGGAAACTTTGATCTCGTTGGAAAAAAACTCTCATTGGAAAATATTTATGTTTGGTATGAAACCTGCTTTCTTGTCATATTCCACGGGTCCAACTTTTGTCCTCTGGTGCTACTCAGCTGTGAAAAGGCCGTGTGCATTAATATGAGTGTCAGCACCCCGAGTTTGTCTCCTTCCTGGGCCTTATACCCTTACCTTGCTTTGTCTCACCACTACTCGGGCCCTCTGGCGGCAAAGATTTCCCAGTTCCAACCCCAGCCACTCTGAACTGGAAAGGTCACAGACTCCCAAAGTGGACCAAAAAGTTTCCACTTTAATTTACCAAAGAATTGAAATGACCTAGCTTTTGGGATGTTAGAATGAGAATCAGAGACGGACTTAATTTCTGTCTTTCCTGACAACATGCATGGACATGAGTATTTCTGCTTCTATCTTAGTTTCTCTATATAATGTGCCACTTTCTGAAAAACAGCAAGCTAAGTCTCCTGAAAGCTCATTCCTCTAATGCTGGAAGTATACCCAACAGTAAAGACTCAACAGGCTGCAGAAATCGGGCCTGAAGAGATCAGTTCATCAAGATCAGGCATGTTCTTCTACACTTACCCTCATAGGCACTGTCTTTATTAGAATATAAATTCCCAGAAGATGGAGCCTTCATTTTATTACCCATTCAATGCTTAAGCCAGTACCATGTGAGTGTAAGAGTATATAGATAAGTAGAGGACAAAACAATAAGAAAAACGAAGGAACAAAAGAAGTCAGATCCCAGAAAACAAGCAAAAATTACATGGAAAAATTAGAAATAATTTAGACAAAATGGAACTGTGTTTTTTTCAATGCCACCTATTCGGTGGAAAATGCACCCTTGAGGATTTATGGCTATCACAACTGTTCTGTCATACAGTTCATAAGCTTCTGGATCAGGAACTACATTTTCAATCATTGCTAATCGATACATTCCAGTTAACACAAACGTGGACCTCCTTTGTTGCCACTAGATGGCACCTACTTGCTTTCTCTGTAGGAAACATGCCCTTCCGGAAGGGTGTAAAATCAATGCTATTTTCAAATTAGATTTAAATGAGTTCTCAAACTCTTGAAAATACTTTTATCTTGTAATCAAGAGATGATACTTGTGCAGGACCATCTCAAACATTTGTGTATTTTTATTTTGTCAACCCCTTGGTCAATTTGCAGTGTCTTGTTGAGGATAGCGTCCCCTAGACAAATCCAAGGATACCTGTATTCATTTATTTATTTGATTAACATTTATTGAGATCACTCTACTTGCCAAGAACTGTTTTAGAAATTGGGATATAGTAAAGGGGGGAAAATAAGTCTCTAGGCTCACGAAGCTTAAATTCTAATCAGGTAAAAGAGTAAACAATGTCCAGCACTTTGGGAGGCCGAGATGGGCGGATTACGAGGTCAGGAGATCGAGACCATCCTGGCGAACACGGTGAAACCCCGTCTCTACTAAAAAAATACAAAAAACTAGCCGGGCGAGGTGGCGGGCGCCTGTAGTCCCAGCTACTCGGGAGGCTGAGGCGGGAGAATGGCGTAAACCCGGGAGGCGGAGCTTGCAGTGAGCTGAGATCTGGCCACTGCACTCCAGCCTGGGCGACAGAGCGAGACTCCGTCTCAAAAAAAAAAAAAAGAGTAAACAATGTGTGTGTGTCTGATGCTAAGTGCTATGGAGAAAATAAAATAGCAGGGGGATAGTAAATGCTTTGGGAAGGGGGTTGCTTGGTTATGTGGTATAGATGAGGAAGGCTTCCATGACAGGGTAAAGTGACCTTTGAGCAATGACTCAAGAAAGGAAGGCAGCAGGCCGTACTGTATGGAAAGGCATCCGGGCAGAGTGCCTAAAGCAGATGTGTGCGGCATGTTGAGGGAGAGCCAGGTCCACGTGGCTGGAGCATCAGGCGGTGTGGAGGGGAGGGAGGCAGGAAACAAGGCCAGTGCTGTAGAGGGGCCTGGATGTGGAGGGCCCGTGGACTGTTTTAAGGATTTTGATTTTTCTCTGAGTGAGACAGTAGAACATCTGAAGGATTTGGGGTAGAGCAGAAACATGCTGTGACCTGGGTTTGAAACAACTGTGGCTGCTGTGTTGAGGACAGACATGAGGAGTGAGAAAGGAAGCTTGCTATTGGAATTATCCTGGGGAGAGCTGCTGAGGCTTGGACCAGGGTGACAAGAGTAGGGTGGTGATAAGTGATTAAATTCTAATGTATTTTGAAGAAAAAACCAACAGAATATGCTGAAGGATTTAAGCTGGGGAATGAGAGAAAGAGAAGCATCAAGGATAACTTCAAAGAGTTTGACCTCAGCCACCAGAAAATGTTTCAAATAGAAAAGACTGAAGGAAAGAGGATGGGATGGGATGGGATGGGATGTGGGTTGGGACCTATTAAGCTTGTGATGCCCATTACACACCCAGCCAAGTTGAGAAAAAGCACTTCTGCTAAGGTTGAGGACCACACAGCTGAAGGAGACACCATTCACATTCAGTCTTTGGATAGGTGTCTCTACTCTGAAAAATTTCCAGAAGATGGCAGTCATGTGCTTGAGGAAAGGGCAGCTTTTTCTAATTTGTATAAAAATGTCTTCAACGCTAGATATATGCATCTTTTGTTCACAGAGAAGTCCAAGTGAGAGATATATATTTGGGAGTCATTCAAGTCAGGCAAGTGATGAGATCACTAAATAAGAGTTAGAGAAGAGGTCAGAGTACCAGGCCCTGGGTTTTCCAAAGTTTAGAGGTCAGGAAATGGAGACTTAGAAGGTAGGAGAAAACAGTAAGGGGAAAACAAAGCAAGAAAAGAGGAGACCTACTCCATCCAACCCTGCCTACATGTCCAGTAACAGGAGGACTAAGAATGGATCTTAGAATTTAGCAACTTAGGATCCTTCAGGAGGAGGTTTAAGAGAGAAGAGAATAAACCAAGTAGAGGCTGATTACAGAATAATTCTTTTTTTTTTTTTTCTTTTGAGACAGGGTCTCACTCTGTCACCCAGGCTGGAGTGGAGTGGTGCCATCATTACTCACTGCAGCCTTGAACTCCTGGGCTCAAGTGATCCCCCCACCTTAGCCTCTGGAGTAGTTGAGACTACAGGCAGTGTGCCACCACATCTGGCTAACTTTTTTTTTTTTTTTGTAGTGATGAGGTCTCACTGTGTTGCCCAGGCTGGTCTCGACCTCTTGGCCTCAAGTCATGTTTCCAGCTCAGCTTCTCAAAGTGCTGGGATTATAGGAGTGAACCACTGTGCCCAGCCAACAGTTCTTTAAGGAGTTTTGTGGTAAAGAAGAGGAGAGAAGGGAGAGGGCAGTTACAGAGGTATGTAAAGTCAAGAGAAAATTTTGTAAAGATGGCAAATTAATGGCATGTTCATAGGCTGAAATGGTGACACCCAGGATAAGCGAAGTGAGAAGGCACAAATGCCGAAGTGATGTCTGAGGGGAGGGGAATAGGAGGCCAGACAGAAACAAACAAACATGCCACGGCATCCATAGGAACAGGAAGGAGGCAGAACAATGAGCATAGATGAGATGAATAGGTAGAACTAATGGTGGTGGGAGCCTGTGAAATTCATCAGGGGACGGTAGGCATTGATTATATTTGTCTGAGGTCATTTTATATCTTTACTGGTTAACTAGGTGGTTTACTTGTTAACCACTTAACCATCTCACTGGTTAAACTGTATAAGTACTATTATACAGTTTATATACTACTATAGTACTGTATAAGTACAAAATACATTATACACACACACACATGCACGCAAAAAGTGATCCTAAATGAGTGACCTCAGAGTTAATCACAGCAGATATGACAATTTGGGTCTAATCCATGTCAATCACTGGGGTTCAGACCTGCCCCAGCATATCTGGAAAACCAATAGGGTAGGAACCACAAAATACTCTTTTCTATGGGAACCAAAGAGCTTCCTGGAAAAGAATTCAACCTACAGGATAGAAAATTCAGCAAAACCAGCTGACCTGGCTTTTCAGGAAAGGGCTACCTGTAATCCATCCTCTACCCAGCTCCAGAGATTCGTAGACCCATGTCCCCTTGTCTCTATGATGATAATTGTAGTTTGGGGATGAAGGAAATTCTAGCATCTAAGTCAGACTCTATAGAACGAATTGTACTAGCTGATCAATAGCCAGACCTTTTAAGAGCTGCTAAATGTGTGTCTTCTACCATGGTATACTGTGGTAAACTGTGGTTTACCATATTTTTATACTATGGTGAACTAACATGTCTGAAGGTTACACAATCTCATCTTATAGTTTTGAGATACTTTCTTTCTCACAGAAAGGTACAATTTTCAGTGGCATGAACTCCCTTGATATGGTCTCAGTATTCCTTTCATTCTAAATGCTTCGTATTTGGGCACATGAAATGGTCTTTTCCTCAAACAATTTGAGGCTTCAGCCCAGCATCAATGTGAGTAGTCAGTGTATTAAATCTCCTAGCCACAAAGTCATACAAAGGATGAAGGTTATGTGTACGTAAGCATTGAAACCGTGATAATGCATCCGCAAAATTCTTTTTTGTTGCAGTATAACCTGTCTTATTGAAATTTATGTTTCATTTTCACAAAATAAAATTTCTGTTTTTAGTTTCACAAAATAAAACTCCTAGTTTTGATTATTTTCTCTGTTTTTACCATGTTAAAAATAGCCTACAATTGAAGCAAAGGTTAAGATACATTACTATATCAAAGAATGATTAGGGAGGAAAAAAGGGGAATATTAAAAAATCAGAGCTATAACTCTATTTTATTTTTATTTCCTTTTAAAACATTTTAGCACTGTCATTTTTACTGGTCATGAAACACAAATTATGCTAGGTTAAACAACTGACAAATTGTTTGGGGGAAGGATGAGATGGGTTTATGCCTGGGCAATGTTCCAATCATCTGTGAAAAGCACAGCATGACCGTAAGAATTTAAATATTTCCACTGTGCCCCTTCCATGGGGAAAAATATGTATATGTTTTAATTATCAAGGTTAAGTAGAAAGGAATAATTACAGAGCACTAGAACATAATCTCTTGTCCATCTTTATTCTAAGAATTGAGGTTCCTCAAAATTTTAATTGGAGTTTTCTTATTTCTAATAGCAATGTTTTGTGAGCACAGGGCTCCAGTGAAAACAGAGTACAGGGGTCATATACATAAGGGACTGTTTTGAATGCAACAAGCTGAATTCACTGGCTATATAGAGCATCGATGTATGACTATATTTAAAAACATATTTCCTCAAAGGCAGAGATACATTTTACTCTTCTGTGTTTCCCTCATGCCTATTATATTTAGAGTAAAGAACATCTGTAGGCCGGGTGCAGTGGCTCACGCCTATAATCCCAGCACTTTGGGAGGCCGAGGCGGGTGGATCACCTGAGGTCAGGAGTTCGAGACCAGCCTGGCCAACATGGTGAAACCCCCATCTCTACTAAAAATACAAAAATTAGCCAGGTGTGATGGCAGGTGCCTGTAATCCCAGCTACTCAGGAGGCTGAGACAGGAGAATCACTTGAACCTAGGAGGTGGAGGTTGCAGTGAGCCTAGATCATGCCACCTCATTCCAGCCTGGGTGACAGAGCAAGACTCAGTCTCAAAAGAAAAAGAAAGGGAAAAAAAGGACATCTGTAGATTTATTTCTTCTTTAAAGCAGTCTACTTTGGATATAACAATGCTTCCAATAAATACTCCATGTTCTTACTCACATGTGACAGCTTAAAAAAAAAGTTGATCTCTTAGAATTAGAGAGTAGAATAGTGGTCACTGGAGACTCAGAAGTGTTGGGGGCAAAGGAGATAGGGAGAGGTTGAAGAGCAGATACAAAAGTACAGCTAGATAGGAGTAGTAAATTCCAGGATTGTGTAGCACTGAAGGGTAACTACAGTTAAGAATAATAAATTGTATATTTTCAAATAGCTAGATGAGAAGATTTTGAGTGTTCCCAACACTAAGAAATGCTAAGTGTCTGAGGTGATGGATAGGCTAACTACCCTAATTTGATCATTACACATGGTATATATGTACTGAAATATCACACTGTACTCCATAAATATGTATAATTACTATGTGTTAATTAAAAATAGTAATTTCTAAATGCTCCCATCAAGTCATTCCAAATTGAAGGCAAGATCCTAGAATTTTAGTTTAGTTATATATTAATTACATAGGACACAGATATGAAACAGAACTCAACTGTATTGCTAAGATAAACAGGGAAAGTCTAGCAATCAAAAAAAAAAAAAAAAAAAGGAAATCTAAAGAAGCAAACAATTAACCTCAGGGAGTCCTGCAGTGGGTAAAAGGTAGAGGTCTCAGTAGGAGAGTTAAGAACAATAGGGTGAGATGGCAGTAAGTGGCGGGGGGTGCCAAGATTTCATAAAAGACAAAAAGCTGGTGCCAAGCAGGTATCAGACCAGACACAAAGACCAGGGTTTAAGATCAGGGCTCTGGTACTTTCAAGACAAAGTAGGAAATGAAAACAAAACTCCAAATGCAAACTAGGCCAAAAACCAAGATGCAAATTCAGTCATGGAATAGAAGGCAGAGCTGTTTTGTCAAGATACAAAGCCGAAGCCAGTTGAACAGTATTCAGGGTCAAGAGAAATTAATATCAGTGCCATCTTGAAATTTACTGCTGAACAACAGCCTTTACAGTTTTCTTCTGCTTCTAAAGCCTGGATAAGGCTGAGCCAAGAGGTGAAGGCTAAGGTGCCCCATGTAACTGGAATAGTGCTAGTGGACAAGACCAAGGCCAGCACTTACAGAAATCCCCAGAGATGGGGGACTTTTATGGAATATTCTACCACAAGTATCCAAAATAACAATCAGAATCTAGCAGCTGTTGATACCTACATAGCTCAACTTAGTTCTATATTTTTTTCCAAAGGAGCTCGAAGAGTATAACAAAAATCAACTCTATTTCATACTCATAGTTTATTTCCACATAAAACACAATCAAGAGATAAACTATATTCCAAATCTTAGCACCAGAGTTGTTTCTAGACCTTCTTATCCTCTTTTTCATCTCTATCTTCTCTGTAAGTGATCTCATCTAATCTCATTGCCTTAAAATTTTTTACATATGTCCTCTAAATTCACATCTCAGACATTCACCTCTCCCTTGAATTCCAGATTTGTCTATATCTAATTCTAATGCTTAATGGATATTTTCACTCAGATGTCTAACAGATATCTCAAAAATCACCTGTTCAAAGCTTCCTTTCCTCAACTCTCTTCCAAACACTGTCTCACTGCCTCCACTATGGCCATGCTGCTTCTAAGCCCGCTGCACCTCTTACCTGTACTACCAAAAAAATAGCCTAACTGGTCTTTCTGACTCCACTCTTGTTCCACTGAATCCATTCTCCACCCAGTAGCTGGAAAGATTTCCTTAAAACATACATCACATCATGCTTCTCCCCTGTTTAAAGACTTTTACTGGTTTTCCAGTACATTTAGAAAAACACAGATTCCTCACCCTGGCCTACTCTAGAAAGTCCGATACAGTCTGCCACCCATCTGCCTCTGATGCCATCCCTATCACTACCTCCACCCTACCTGCTCATTCACTCTGCCTACAACGGCCTCCCTTCCGCAGCTCAAGAGCACCAAGTCCCTTCCTACCTCAGGGCCTCTCTATAAGCTGCTCCTCTTCTGGAATGTTCGTCCCTCTAATCTCTGCATGTGTGGCTCCTTCCTGTCATTTACTCATCCAAAATATCATCTCTTTAGAGAGGTTTCCCTGACCAGACAAAATAAGGTAGCATCTCTTAGTCATATCCTATTACATTGCCCAATTTTTTTTCTTCAGTGCACATGGTCACTGTCCAAAGTTTTTCGTATTTGTTTTTTATTGTCTGTCTTCATCCACTGGAATATAAGCACTATGAGAACAGGAGCATTATCTGTCTTACCCCTGCTGTATTCCCAGTACCTAAACAAGTTGCATATTTGTAGAATTGAGGAATAAATAAATGAATGAATAGATGACTGAAGGAATCAACAAATAAACCTTGTAGGAGGCTTGAAGTTTGTGGATAAGGAGGAAAAAAATGTTTATAAATATGACTTTTGACATGCTGAGCTTGAGATACATTTGAAATATCCAAGTAGAGTTTCAAGTAGTCAGTTAAAAATATGAGTCTGGAGTTTAGCCCAGGAGCTAAACATGTGAGAGTTGTAATGTTTAGATTGTAATTGAAGCCACAGTGTGGAAGTCAGTTAAGCCTCTTTCCTTTATAAATTACCCAGTCTCAGGTATATCTTTACTAGCAGCATGAGAACAGACTACTACAGTCATCATACCAAATTCCTAGAAGTTGTTAGCAGCTGGAAACAGCCAATTTAATTTTTGTATATGGTGGAAGGTATTAATCCAAGTTTATTTCCAGTAACCTTTGTTGGAAAGACTACCATTTCTCCACTGAATTGCCTTTGCACCTTTGTCTAAAATCCATTGTCTACATATGTGTAGATCCATTTTTTGGATCAATCCTGTTCCATTGATCTATTTGTCTCTTTATGCCAATGCCATATCATTGATTATCATAACTTTATAAGCCCTCATTTTAAGACATAGGGTCTTGCTAAGTTGCCCAGGCTGAAGTGCAATGGTTATTCACAGGCACAATCATTGCACTCTACAGCCTGAACTCCTGGGCTCAAGCAGTCTCTCTACTAGCTAGGAATACAGGCACAAACCATGGCACCTGTATAATGAGATCAGATAACGTTAATTCTCCAACCTCAGTGTTATTTGTCAAAGTTGTTTTGGCTACTCTGGGTTATTTTATTTTCACATAAATTTTAGAATCAGCTTGTCAGTTTCTACAAAACAATCTATCTTTTAAATCTTTATCTACAACATTGTAACATCATTCAGAAAAATTTTCCTCTTCTGGCCCAAGCTTGCACATATATACCCACAACATGTTTTGCTAAAAGCACAAGTATGTTCCCATGATGCTTGCTCTGATAAATGTATTAAACTTTAACAAAATCACAGATTGTTATAACTGGGAGTGATATCGCTTCTAAATGCTTTCCTAATAGAGAAGTCAGTTAAGTTTTGTTTGGAGCCCTACAAAAATATTTATTATCAATTATGTACCAAGCAACATCTACCTAGTCTGTACAGTATAACTTAGTAATAAGAGTACATATTCTTACATTAAAAGGTCTAAACAAATAAAAATAAAGATTTTATCTTGTAAATATCATGTAAATTCTTGGACATGATATGAAAATTGGTTATATAAAACTAAAATGCCAAGCCACTTCATCTGACAAGATGCCTTTGCTTAGAAGGGTAGAAATAATTCTACGACTCAAGCAATAGAGTCAACCCAATCATTTCTTGAAAAGTTTTTTAAAAAGGAAAACAATGGCCAGGTGCAGCAGCTCATGCCTGTAATCCTAGTGCTTTGGGAGGCAAAGACACGAGGATCACTTGAGGCCAGGAGATCAAGACCAGAATGGGCAATATAGCAAAACTCCCTGGTTAAAAAAAAAAAAAAAAAAAAAAAATTCCTTTTTTTTTCATTAGCAAGGCATGGTGGCATGCATGTGCAGTCTTAGCTATTCAGTAAACTGAGACAGGAGGATTGCTTGAGTCCAGGAGTTCAAGGGTGTAGTGAGCCATGATTTCACCACTGAACTCCAGCCTGGGTGACAGACCAAGACCCCAACTCAAACAAAAAAAAAAGAAGAAGAAGAAAAAGAGGGGAAGAAGGATGGGGAGAAAAAAGAAAACCAAATGTTGTCCCTAGTATGAAGAAAACTCAATTAATGAAACAGGTCAATTAGTCTATAAATTATCTAAATTGGGATAAATAGACTTAAAATATTTAGAAGTTTCCCTTAGATAATTTTTGTTTTTAATCCCAGGGGATTCTTGCAAGAATAGCCAGCACTCAGTAAAACCTAATGCATTATGCAGTCAGTTTAAATGATGCTAACAGAAATGCACCTATAAAGAAAACAAATTAAAGTTCAGATCCAAAACTCTATGGTTTTCTTCACCTCAATTTGTATGTAAATTAATACTTAGCTATGATAATCACTAATTTTCTCAATGGGAACTTAATGGAAAACTCACAAGGACACCCAACTCCCTTAAAAGGGGCTTAAATATGAAAAGTAATTCATTTCTTTTGCAAAATAGATAAAATTATGGGAGTAGAAAAATGGACAATCGGTGAAAAATATATGAGAAAAAATCTATCCTACTTGAAAAGCAAGCGCACTCATTTTAGAGGGTCCTTAATATGAATAACATAGATCACAATGAAAAATGCAATTTCAATAACAGTATAGTGACTACTCAGTGATCTGATTGTGTCATCACATGAATAACTGATTTGAAATACTCCATTATTTAATAATACTTCTTAGTAGTTTCATAAAGTTAGAAGAGTCTATCCAAAATATCTGCAGCATCCCTCTCTCAACCTTTGAGTTTATATGCAAATTATTCCTGAAATAAAGTAAGTTTCCCCTTGTTAACATTCTCACAAGAGTCAGCCATGCCTACAATATTCTGAAGTAAAAAACACTAGTGATTAAGACTTTGGGCCAGGAGTCGGGGCTCAAGCCTATAATCTTAGCATGTTGGGAGGCCGAGGCGGATTGATCGCCTGAGCTCAGGAGTTCAAGACTAACCTGGGCAACATGGTGAAATCCCGTCTCTACCAAAAATACAAAAAATTAGCCAGGCATAGTGGCATATGCCTGTAGATCCAACTACTTGGAAGGCTGAGGTGGGAGGATCACTTGAGCCCTGGAGGTGGGGGCTGCAGTGAACCAAGATTATGCCACAGCCTGGGTGACTAAGGAAGATCTTGTCTCAAAAAAAAAAAAATTGGAGTCAGACCCATGTTTGAAGGTTCTGCAATTTCCTTATCACAAGACTGAGAAATCACTTAACTTCCCCAAGCCTCAGTTCCCTCCACTGCAAAATAGTGTCTCTTTCATAGGTTTCAGTGAGGGCAAGAGAATAAATACTTCTGCTTCATTCACCAAAATTCTCCCAGTAACTAGGTATAGGATCTCAACAAATTCACACTGTATCAAAAAGAGTATATGAATGAAGGCATTTAACACATAGTAAACTCTTAATTTAAAAAAAAAAAAAAAGAGAGAGGGAGAGAGAGTATATCTGTAACAATTAATCTAAATAGCAAAAGCCTTAGTCTCAAAGAGGTTAAACGAATTGCCTGAGGTTACACAAGTAGGAGATGTCAGTCCAAGATTTAAATCCAGACATTCTGACTCCCGGTTACAATCTGTTAGCCACCCCACATTAAGTGTGCCTCACTACTTCAAGCTCTCCCCTCCCAGGGGCTTTGATTCCAATTCTTAGCTTTTAACATCTTCTTTGTTATCAACTGTTCCTTCTTTCCACCAGCACCACTATCCGTCCTCCCCCAACCCCTACATATGGGCATTTCCGAAAATACAGGAATCATATCTCTTACTCTTTATACCGCGGTTCTTGTTTCTGGGGTTATGGACTACTTTAAGCATTTGAGAAAAGTCATGGAAACTTTCCCCATAAAAATGTACAAACTTACATGTACACAAAATTGTACAAATAACTTCAGGGTATTGAGAGATAACTCTGTTCCACCCTCTTCCCCACAGGAATATGGGGTTTTTTGTTTGTTTGTTTCTTTGTTTTTTGTTTGTTCATTTGTATTTGAGATGGAGTTTTGCTGTTGTTGTCCAGGCTGGCGTGCAATGGCGCAATCTCGGCCCGCCGCAACCTCCGCCTCCCAGGTTCAAGCGATTCTCCTGCCTCAGTCTCCCAAGTAGCTGGAATTAGAGGCACGCCCAGCTAATTTTGTATTTTTAGTAGAGACAGGGTTTCTCCATGTTGGTCAGGCTGGTCTCGACCTCCCGACCCCAGGTGATCCGCCCACCTCGGCCTCCCAAAGTGCTGGGATTACAAGTGTGAGCCACTGCGCCCGGCCTAGGAATCTGTATGTAAAGTGCCTCACATACTGCCTTCTGCACAGCAAACACTCAATAACTGGTTTCACCACTATCATCGTCTATGCCTTTCAAAACAACCTAACAAGGCCCTCTGCAAATATCATTTCCACTAAGAAACTTCCCTTGATCTCTCCACTGCAAGGAATGTGTTTCTCCTCTAAAGTTTTTCAAGATCTTGTGAATGTACTACTTATGTGATTTTGCATGTAGAAACGGCCTTAAATATTTTCTACCAAAGCCAGTGCTTGCTCCTTACAAATAAAGAAACTAAATCGCAGGAGGCTAAGTAACATGTTCAAGGCTATTCACGTAACATGTATTATGCCTTCCACAGCATAGTAACTACTTGTTTGTGTTTAATCTCCAATGCTACAATGAAAGTGCTTAGAGAGTAGGGACTATGTCTTCTACAACTTTGATTTAACATTCCTTAAGGATACAGGAACGATTACAAGAAAAAATGAATAAATGAATGAATGATTCCAAGTCAAAACTGAACTATGTGCTGTTTTTCAAAGACTATGAGGTCTTGAATGCCTCTTTCAGCATTTTAGAATGTCTAATGCTCTTTTCCTCTTTCAGTATGAACCAACACTCTGGAGCCAAATCTCTGAAACTTTCTTTTTAGGAGCAGATCTTTTTATGAGCCATCTCCTCCCCTTCTGGTCTAATCATTTATAGAGACTAGCTCAGGATAAGACTCTCAAGAGTATGTTGTTGCTGTCTGGACTTCATTTTCATATGAAGCTTAATACCATGAAAATACTGTATTTTCAATTTCCCAAAACCTGTTTTGGCTTTTGTGATAAGGTCTTCTCAGGGGTTTGGGGTTTTTTTGGTTGTTGTTGTTGTTTTGGTATTTTTTGTTGTTGTTTGTTTTTTGAGCAAGCCTTCAATTACACATTGTACTTCTTAGGTTACACAATTCAGACTATTTTGCTTCTTAGGTTACAGAATTCAGATTATTTTCCATTTTGTAACATATCCTTTCGATTGGGAGTGGAGTTTTCAGGCCGTATGAAAATCTGCTACTCATTAAACAACCACTAGTATAGGGAAACAAAGTGTTAAGCTATATTTCATAATTGAAGGACTTACCAAAGTTGGAAAAGAAGACAAACTTGTGAAAATTAAGCAAAAGATTTAAATAAAATTTCAAGATAAACAGCTTAATGAATAATTGTCAAATGAATGCTATGTAGATTTCACAAAGGGAAGGGTCTTTTTAGGGTACAGTGGTCTGTAAAGGATTTATAGAACGGGTAGGATCTGAATTAGACTTAGGAGATTTCATATAATTGGGAAAAAAACAAGAGTAGAAAAGAGAACATTTAAAACTATAAACAAGTGATTAACAAAAGCACCAAAGAGAAAAAACAAAAGGAAATAGGATATATACGGCTGGGCAAATAACAACACATACCACATTTTTAAAAATAAAAATGTGTGAAATTAATGAGTGAAAGCATAAAGCATTTACTAAGAAGTGTAAGAGATAGAACGCATTCCTCTTTGTGGTTAAATGTTAAATAAGATAATGCACAGAAAGAATTTAGTACAATGCCCATTGCATACTAAGTATATTTAAAATGTTGGCTACTGTTACAGTTTTTTTAAAATGTTCAACACAAAGGTAATGCTGAAATTTGACAAGCTCATCACTGGACTGTTATAACCTATTAGGGAAAGAGATTTCCACAAAAAACAAAACTGAATTCTGATAATAGCTACTTGATACTTCTTTTTAACATCCTGAAAGAAGAAACTTTAAAAAAACCAACTGAGACCCACTGAAAAACAGTGACCAGTAAAACATTAGAAGGAATGTTGGTTGTATACACATCACATATACAATATTGAGCTCAGTGGTCCTAATGGTGATTCTTACTATACCCTATATTTGATTTAAAAACTAATTTTAGAATACAGTGCTTACATAAGATGGAACTGCATTGCATATAAAAGTTCATACTTATCCTAAAAATAATTTGGAGGATAATTATATATCTTAGCAAAAATATTTTTATTTATATTTAAAATCAAATTTGAATCCAAAAGCATATTTTATATACATATTCTTAAGATACATCTGTTACCTAAGTTAGTATGTAAATTAACACACATTAAGTACTGTTAATACCCCACAAAAGTTCTGGAAAATAGGTATTATCCTGGCTAACCTGTAACTTCTCTGTGCTTCAATTTCTTCCTATGTAAAATGGAACTAATAATGATAATAATATCCCATATAGCTAAAAAAAGTCAATTTCCCAAAAATGTTACCCTTACAATTTCTAATATATATTGTCTTACCTTTATTATTCTTCAGTAGTTGAGTTTGTTATTGGATTGTTTTAAAAATTATTTCAAGATCTAATGATTTTTCCTGCTTCAAAGTATTCCATCTATAAAGTGAAAACAGCAGTAGGATGCAGAAGAAAGGAACTATCTATGCCAAATAAGAATAAGTGCTTATGTTTATCTGTTTCCGCCAAAACTTGTGGTTTTGCCCAATGAAAGCCCCAAAGTCACATGGACTTCTATAATTACAAACTCTTGATCCTTAGAGTAAATTAAAAATGACTGAGAATCTGCTGTACTATACACCAAGCTTTTATTCACACACATTATTTCATGTCAATACTCCAAACAACCCTGATTGTCCTGGGTAAACTGTAACTTCTCTGTGCCTCAGTTTCCTCTATGTAAAATGGGAACAATGTCACCTACCTCCTAGGATTGCTGTGAGGATTAGATAAGATGATATATTTATTAGGGCCTAGAGAACAATACCTCAAAATATGGTGTTTTGACATGCTGAACTAAAGAAGCAGCCCCAAGGTCTCTCTCTGGCCTTCACCTGCCTATCTGTTTAATCTCTTTTTTTGCTGAAGCACACTGGGAGAGACTCTTTCTGGAATTTCCTTTATATGACTAAGAAAGCTTCTTTACCAAAGAAATGCAATTTTCTTAAGAACCCCCATTTCTAGGAATCCCAATGAAGAGACTAGGAGTCATCACCATGTCCAAAGAGACTTCTCATCTATTCTTCTAAGGGCAGCTCCAGAGATTACCTGGGAGACACCACCTGCATAATAAGACAACTTTTGTTCACAGTGAAGTTCAGCCCCTCACGTTCCCACTGCCTCCCTAGGAGCTCATTGGAACTTCATCCTGACTATAATTTATCACTGTTCTTTTTTTTTTTTTTTTTTTTTTTTGAGACGGAGTCTGGCTCTGTCGCCCAGGCTGGAGTGCAGTGGCCGGATCTCAGCTCACTGCAAGCTCCGCCTCCCGGGTTTACGCCATTCTCCTGCCTCAGCCTCCCAAGTAGCTGGGACTACAGGCGCCCGCCACCTCGCCTGGCTAGTTTTTTGTATTTTTTAATAGAGACGGGGTTTCACCGTATTAGCCAGGATGGTCTCAATCTCCTGACCTCGTGATCCGCCCTCCTCGGCCTCCCAAAGTGCTGGGATTACAGGCTTGAGCCACCGCGCCCGGCCCAATCACTGTTCTTTGTGCTCATTCATTCCCCCTAAAAATCAATTACTCCTACACCTCCACTTCCCTTAACCCAGTAAGGAGGGTATTTTAGCATCAACATGTGGTCCTTCTTTGAGCTTTCCTATTTTTTGTTGGTTCCCATGCTTATACACATTAATAAATCATTATGCTTTTCTCTTGTTAACCTGTCATTTGTTATAGGACTGTCAGCCATAATAGGGAGCAAAGGGATCACCCCCTTTCTGTCCCCACATTTGGAAAGCACTTAGACAAGTGCCCAGTAAGCATGTACATGCTAAAGCCTGTGTAAATGTCATTATTAAAATAATGATAACAGTTATTCTAGCTTTTCTAAGAAATAAAGTGTTTTTCCATCAAAGCTGAATGAGCCCATTGAAGGCAGAATCTGAGACATCTCTACAAGTTTCAGCTGTAACCACTAAAGTTCACATTTGAACAACACAACAATAGCATAATTTTGCATTTGTTACTTGAAATGCACTTTTATATAGCAATCACTCTGTTGGAACCCATTTGTTCCAACAGAAAATTAAAAACAATATTTAAATTTAGTCCCATTTTTTTTTCCTTAGTGTAGGTTAGTAAGCAAATGGGACAGAAGAATAGACTTCCACTCCAACTATAATAATTCCTTAAGACTGTTATAGGAGGCCATTGGTTTGGACTGAGCTCCTGCACTAAGCCCAACACATACCAAAACAAAATGGGGTAACTCAAGTTAAAGTTCCACACCATCAAGCCAAAACTAAGTTATTTATCCGACCTTGCAAGAAATCAGGAGAGAGAGATAATAGCCAAATTTCCAAACAAGCCAGTGCTAGGTGGCATGATAATGAAGTCCCCTCTGCTTTAACCTTTGCAAGAAAAGTAACCTTGAAACAACTCAGACTTTTTTGGTTTTCTGTTTCTGCCTTCTTAGTCCATTTCTGTCTATAAAACCAACCTCTGCTCAATTCATTGGAACACTCATTTTATTTTGTAAAATGAAGTGTTGTCTGATTCTAGAATCACAGATAAAAGCCAGTTAAGATCTTTAAACTAAATTTGTTGTAATTTTGTCTTTTGACAAGATGGAAGTTTTCAGTACCAGAAGAAAAAAAAAGGTAAGCTTTTGAGTTTCTGTCATCACAGAATCATACTGATTAGAAGCCTCAATAGCAGAGAAAGTACTTTGAACTAACAACAGAGCATTTTTCATGTGTTTAGGACATGTATACATTCAAAGCATCTTCATTTGCTCTGTCTCATTCAATCTTCAAAACCATTTTATGGAAAGTGATCATCAAAGAGATTAAGTTGTAGGGGCGGAGGGAAGACGTCCTCTGTGCCCACTGAAGGTTTGCTAAAAATAAGCTGACAAAAGGCAGTTTAGTAGGAGAAAAAGGCACACAAAATTTAATTTGCATAAACACAGAAGCACTATACAAAGTATGAGACTCAAAGAGGATCCAGATGATTGAGGCTTCAAATCTTTCTTCATAGAGGAGAGACATACGGACCTGTGAGGTATATATTATTTTGTAAATGATTCTCTTTGAAAGCTGGATGGAACAAGTTATGGGAAGGTAAGGGGTGGGCAGAAGTGCACAGCAACAAAGGTTGTCTTATTATGCAAATAAATTTCCCCAGTTAATTTCTTGGAGCTGCACTCAGAAGAACAGATGAAAAGTCTGTCTGGGCATGTTGACTTGGTGATGATTCCCAGTCCCTTCTGTTTCTCTGAAAGTTGATTTTTCCTAGCTATTTGATGAGATTTCTAGGGAGGGTGCTTTTAAAACAATTGCACTTCTTTGTGAAATACACTTTCTTAGATAAGGAAATTCCAGAGAGAGTCTCTCCCCCTCTTCTTCCTGGGAAAATAAGGAGGATGAGAGGCAGAGGAAAGTCAGAGAGAGACCTTGGTTCTGAGGCCTATTTCTAAGGCCTTTCCATTTTCAAAGCACTCAGCATGTCAAAAAGCTAGATTTTGGGGAATTGTTTTCTGTACCCCAACAAAGTAATTTCTTTATAAAGTCACAAACTAAAAAATGGTAGAAATACAAGAACTCAAGTCATTTCACCACTGGTCCAGAGCTCACTTCACCATACCAAGCCAAACACCATACCAAACACATCATGAACAGTATTTTAGTTACAGTGGGAATCTGTAAGTATGAGACTGCCGCCGTATGTAGAACTGACATAAAAAATGACTCAGAACTGATTTTTTACCTCTTGGGCCTGTGATCTGAGAGACCAAAATAGATGCCCTTTTGTCAACTAAGACAAACCCTAAGATTAAGGAAATAAAAGTTACCTACAGGTCTAGGGTTCAGGGCTCAGCTGGCATGACAACTTCCTAAATTCCTAAGGCTACAAGAAAAACCACACCCTTGCTCTACTCCATAACAATAGGAGTCATTCGACCACTCTTAACTCTGATTTACAACCCAGACCACTATGACTCAATGACTGAACAGAAGGCTGACTTTATAAACATTTTTTTTCTGATGAGCAACTACAAACCTTAAGCCAATTTCAGCCAGGTTATAGAGGTTGCACACAAACTGTCTTTGTGTCCTATAGCTTGCCTTTTGATTTAAAGAGCCAAATTCTACCTCATTTTAACACTAAAACCCCACCCCAAAGTGAGCACAATATGTATGTTACACGTTTACTCACTGCATAGGCACTTGGCTCCTCTTGTAAATATTGGTAGCTTTTCCCTCAAACTTGCTGAATGTGTATGACTGTATTGTGTAATACAACTCTGTGGAGCATAAAACCCAACCTGCCCCTTCCCACTTCAAAGGGAGAGTACCCTGGGTTGATGCCAGAGACTCTCTTCCTGATTTGCAAACTGACATTGCTAACAAAGCTCTTCTTTCTACTATTTAGCCATCCTGGTGGTCTTTTGGATGACAAGCCCCCTTAACACTTCTGAGAATATAATAATAAAAGGATCAGGAGAAGTAAAGATCTGTGAACCCCACCCTCTGCCCATGAAGGGCAAGGGAGGGAAATGCCTTCTTCTGCCCTCATGCTTAGTGAGAGACCTTTCAGAGAGCTTGAGATCCTGCAGGTGAGGGACACGGAGGCTTCTGTGCCTGGCTTAGGCCAGAGAAAGCTCAAGCCTATGGGAATAGACTGGGCACCATCAGGGCAAAGGATGGAATACGTGAATATTTTCCATAGAACAGACGCAGGCCACGTGGGAAAAGAAGCTGCCCAAAAGACATTTAAGTGTTGTTTAGGAGGGCCACCTGGGAGGGCAAGGGGGACTTCAACAGGGAGTATCTCTATGGACCAGGTGGTGAATGCAACATAGTAAGAAATATATATTTGGTATCTGCCCACGGTGCCTGACACAGAGCTTCTAAAGCACTTGGAATTTGCTGAGTCATGGGGATGAGAGAAGTATCATTTGTTATTCATAACAGATCCCTTTGAACCATACCTGAGTTTACGCTAATGAGGGGATTCTTGATTGACCCCTGGTTGCCTGAGAACCCAACTACATGACTAGAAAGTTGGAATTCTCAGCCCTACCCCCTAATCTCCAGGGAGGGGAGAGGAGCTAAATACAGATCACCAATGGCCAATGATTTAATCAATCACACATACATAATGAACTTCCATAAAAACTCTCACTGAAGGGGCTCAGAGAGCTTCAAGGTTGTTAAATGCAGCCATGTGCTGGGAGGGGGACATGCCTCAACTACATGGGGACAGAATCTCTCATGCTTCAGAAACTTCTGGACCTCGCCCTATGTACTTCTTCTGGCTGTTCATCTGTATCCTTTATAATATCCATCCCCACTCCCCAACCTTTTATTTTTTTGAGACAGGGTCTCTCTCAGTTGCCCAGGCTTTATAGTGGCATAATCTTGGCTCACTGTAGCTTCAACCTCTTCAGGCTCAGGTAATCCTCCTACTTCAGCCTTTCAAGTGGCTGGGACTACAGACACATGCCACCATGCCCAGCTAATTTTTGTGGGTTTTTTTTTTTTTTTTTTTTGTAGACACAGGGTCTTGCCATGTTGCCTGGGCTGGTCTCAAACTCTTGGCCTCAAGCAATTCACCCACCTCAGCCTCCCAAAGTGCTGGGATTACAGACATGAGCTACCATGCCCAGCCTATCATATCCTTTTTAATAAACAAGTAAACAAAAGTGTTTCCCTGAAATATATGAGCTGTTATAGCAAATGATTGAATCTGAGGAAGGGGTCATGTGAACCCCTAATTTGCAATGTAAACCCCTAGTCAAATTGCACAGAAGTATGGATTACCTAGGGACTCACTACCTGAGATTGGCATTTGAACTGCGGATAGTCTTTTGGGAATGAGACATCAACTTTTGGAGTCTGTGTTAACTGAATAATGTCAGAATTGAATTAAATTGTAGGACACCCAGTTGGTGCCCACAGAGAACTGAGAGAATTGCTTGGTGTAGAAAATCCACACATGTGGTGTCAGAAATCTCATAAGCAGAGAAACAGTTTTCTATCAATTGGAAAAAAAAAAAAAAAAAAGGTGCCACAATAGAGGTTTCCAGGGAAGAGAAGTCACTGAGGGGACCAAGCTAGACAAAGTCTTTTTGCCCCTCTTGCATCCTGTTTATTCAACTTTCTGGTTATATTTAAACTAAAATACCATCAAAAATACAAAGTATAGTTTTTAATTATTTGGTAGAATACCATGAATCAAGGTATTCTCAATAAAGTTGCCAGTGAAAAGAGTCAAACTCCGTAAAATATTTGAAGAGATTTATTCTGAGCCAAATATGAGTGACCATGACCCATGACAGCCCCAGGAGATCCTGACAACATGTGCCCAAGGTGGCTGGGCTGCAGCTTGGTTTTATGCATTTTAGGGAGACATGAGACATCCATCAGTATACGTAAGATGTGCGTTGGTTTGGTCTGGAAAGGCAGGGGTGGAGAGGGTGGCTTCCAGGTCATAGGGTGGATTCAAAGATTTCCTGATTGGCAATTGGTTGAAAGTTTATCCAAACACCTGGAATCAATAGAAGGGAGTTTCCGGGTTAAGATAAGAGGTTGTAGAGGCTGAGGTTCTTATTATGTAGGTGAAGCCTCCTGGTAGCAGGCTTCAGACAGAATAGACTGTAAATGTTTCTTATCAGACTTAAAAAGGTGCCAGACTGTTAATTCTCTCCTGGATCAGGACAAAGACCTGGAAAGGGAAGAGCATTCTCTACAGAATGTAGATTTTCCCCACAGGACACAGTTTTGCAGGGCCATTTCAAAATATGTCAAAGAAATATATTTTAGGGTAAAATACTTTGATTTATTTTAGGGCCTGCTAACCATCATGTTGGTATCTTATTGCAAAAAGGGTCTGTTTTGTCAGTCTAAGGGTTCTGTTCTAATGTTAATGATGGTCAGCTGTGCCTGAGTTCCAAAGGGAGGAAGATACAACAAGACACATCTGATCACCCATTCCTATCATGTCCTGAACTAGTATTTCAGGTTAACTTTTGAATGCCCTTGACCAAGAGTCATCCATTCGGTTGGTTGTGTGGCTTGGAATTTTATTTCTGGTTTACACAGTCAATAGTTTTGAAAACAATCTCTTAGTTTTTTGTTTTTTGTTTTTTTTTTTGCTGTGAATATATATATATATGTTATCTATATAGAGAAAATATAATATCTCTATATAGAGATAATATAATTCATTATTTTCACTTTTTAAAAAAATAGACCATTTTTAGAGCAGCTTTAGGTTCACAGAGAAATTGACCAGAAAGTACAGAGTTCCCATATACCCCACCTCCTGCCGCTGTGTATGCACTACCCCAATATCAACATGTATCACCAGGGGGGACATTTGTTACAACAGATGAACTTATATTGACACATCATTATCACCCAAAGTCCACAGTTTACGTTAGGGGTCCCTCTTTGTGTTGTATATTCTATGGGTTTTGACAAATGTTGTATCTACCATATAGTATCATACGGAGTATTTTCTTGCCCTAAAAATCCTCCGTGACCCACCCATTCATCTCTCCCTCTCCCCTAACCCCAGGCAACCACTGATCTTTTTACTTTATCCAGTTTTGTCTTTTCAGGAATGTCACATAGTTGGAGTCATATAATATGTAGCTTTTTCAGATTGATTTCTTTCACTTGGTAATATACATTAAGTTTTCTCCATGTCTCTTCAAGGCTCATTTCTTTTTAGCACTGAATAATATTCCATTGTCCGGGTATACCATAGTTTATTTACTATAAAGTAAACACTGAAGGACATCTTGGTTGCTTCCAAGTTTGGGCAATTATGAATAAAGCTGTGATAAACCTTCATGTGCCAGTTCCTGCAGGGACACAAATTTTTACCTCACTTGAGTAAATGGCAAGGAGTAAGGATGCTGGATAGTATGTTAAGGATATGTTTAGTTTCCTCAGAAACCACTGAACTGTCTTCCAAAGTGGCTATGCTGTTTTTGCATTCCCATCAGCAACAAATGAGAATTCCTGTTGCTCCACATCCTTGCAAGCATTTGGTACTGTTAGTTTTTAGGTTTTTGCCATTCTGATAGGTGTGATTTTAATCACTTTTAAGTGTTCAATCAGTGACATTAAGTACATTCGCAGTTTTATGTAACTGCTGTAGACTGAATGTTTGTGTCTCCCCAAAATTCATGTGTTGAAGCCCTAACCTTTAATGTAGTCATATAGGGAGGAGGGGACTTTGGGAGGTAATTAGGTTTAGATGAAGTCAGGAGAGGGGAGCATTCAAATCAGTGCTCTCTTCTTACAGCTCTTGCTTACTCTCTCTCACTACCACATGAGGTCATGGCATGAAGATGGCTATCTGTAAGCCAGAAAGAGGGGCCTCACCAGGAACTGAATCAGCTAGCATATCAATCTCCAGAACTATGAGAAATAAATGCCTGTTGTTTAAGCTACCCAGTCTGTGATATTTTGTTATAGCAGCCCAAACTGACTAAGACAGTGACCATTACCACTACTTCCAGAAACTCTGTTCTCACTAAACAGTAACTCTCTCTTCTGCCTTTCCTCCAACCCCTGGTATCCTCTATTCTATTTTCTGTCTCTAAGAATTTGCCTTTTCTCAGTATTTCATATAAGTGGAATCATATAGAATCTGTCTACTATGGTTTGAATGTGTCTATAAACTGAATGCATTAGACACTTAATCCCCACTACAGCAGTAGCGAAAGAAGAAGACTTTAAGAGGTGATCGGATCTTGAAGGCTCTGCCTTCATAAATTGATTATTACATTCATGGATTAATTGATTCATGGGTTAATTAATGGGTTATCATGAGGATGAAACTAATGGTTTCATAAGAAGAGAAAGTGAAACCTGAGCAAATACATTAGCACACTCAGCCCCCTAACAGTGTGATACCCTATGTCACCTCAGGACTCTGCAGAGAACCCCCACCAGTAAGAAGGTCCTCACCAGATGCAATCCCTTGATCTTACACTTCTCAGCCTCCATGACTGTGAAAAATAAATTCCTTTTCTTTATAAATTACCCATTTTGGCATTCTATTCCATTATTCATTTGGCATATCCATTCTATTATCCATTTAGCATATCCATTCTATTATTGGCAACAGATAATGAACCAAGGTACCGTCCTTTTGTGGCTGGCTTATTTTACTCAGCATAATGTTTTCAAGTTCTTCCTTTTGCAGCAAATGTCAGAATTCCATTCCTTTTTATGGCTGAGTAATATTCCATTGTATGTATGTATCATACTTTGTTTATCCATTCATCTGTGGATGGACACAGGTTGTTTCAATTGTTTAGCTATTGTAAAGAATGCTGGTATGAACATTGGTGGGCACATATCTGTTTGAGCCCCTGCTTTCCAATCTTTTGAGTATATACACAGAAGTAGAATTGCTGTATTATATAGTAGTTAATTGTATATTTAGCTTTTTGAGATAGCACCAAACTGTTTCATGCAATGGCTGTACCAATTTCCATTCCTACCAGTAACACAGAAGAGTTTCAATTTCTCCACATCCTCTTCAGCACTTATTATTTTCTATTGTACCTTAGTTCTGAGTACAGTATAAGTGATATTAAATGTTCACAGATGACAATGGCCATGCCTTGTCAAGAACACATGGATCAAAAGTATGTTTCTAGCTGACATCATGGCTGCTCTTGTCACTGTCACCATAAAGTTTTTCATGCCCTTCTGCCCTCTAGCTCTTCCTTTCTACCCAGGCTGGAGTGCACTGCTGGTCATGAGATCATTGTCTCACCAACATCCTCTTCTCTTCTTCCCTGTACCAATATTCCTCCATTGCATCCATCTTATAAAATCCCAACTCTAGGAGCCACTTTTCCTGCTGTAACCCTCAGGAGTCTGAGCGCTGTCTGGAAACATCTCACAATAGTGTAGTACATCTTTAATACAAATCAATGGTTTCCAAACTCAGCTGAGACCTGGACACCTACTGTCAATTATAGGTAATCTCTGGTCAGCTTTCTGGTCTTGAACAACTATTCCAAACTTCCACTACTACTTCCAACTCAACTGCCTCCTTTACCCTCATCCTCAGCAGAAGAACTAATCTCTTTAAGAAAAATGAAGTCATTAAGGATGCACTTTCTTTACTTCCTGCTCTCTTACCTACAATCTAACTACCACCTCATGCCATCCTGCTTTTTTTCTTCCAGTCACAGAGTACGCTGTTTCCATTTTAAAACCAATGAACTCTGCCTGGACCCCTGAGCTCATGGCTCTTGGGACTTCCAGGATTGTGCTCCACCAAGCATTCCCTATTCCTCCCTTATCTTTATCCTTTCCTGCTCTCCTAATATATCTGCTTAGGTTTCTCTTCCTCTTCTTATGAAATCATCAGTTCCACCCTCATAATAACTGAATAATTAACCCATTAATCCACTAACCCATGAAGATATTAATCCATTCATGATGGCAGAGCCTTCAAGATCCAATCCCCTCTTCAAGTCTCCACCTTTCAATACTGCCACTTTCTCTTGTTCTACAAATGTACTGTCTCATTCATCCTATAAAAAGTGGAGCCCTCTCTTTATTTAATCACACACCAGTTATCATTCATTATATTTGTTTCCTGGGGCTGCTATAACAAAGTATGCCAAATTGGGTAACTTTAAACAACATAAATTTTATTATTTCACAGTCCAATAGCCTAGAAGCCTAAGTTGAAGTGTTAGCAGGGCCATCTAAATGCTCTAGGAAAGCATCTCTTCCATGTCATTCTTCTAGCCTCATGTGGTTGTCAGCAATGGCTTGACTTATGGATGCACTACTCCAATCTCTGCCTCTTGTCACATGGTGTTCTCCCAGAGTGTTTGTGTCCAAATTTTTCTCATTTTATAACTTCAGCAGTCATTGGATTTGAAACCACCCTAATCTAGTCTTCATTCCTGATTTTAACCCAATTATATTTGCAAAGATCCTATTTTTGAATAGAGTGCTATACTGAGGTTCCAGGAGAACTTGAATTTTGGGAGGGCACTATTCACCCCAGAACACTCATATTCTACAAACATTCCTCTACCCCCTCCACTGTATCTGCTGTCCTGCTCCCCAGACCCCTCTCCCCACTTCAGTTGGCTTCTGTCCCCACAGCTCTGAAACAGAGTTCGCTAAGGTCAGCACAAACCTCCTAACTCCAGGCCTCACCATAGTAAATGGTCTGGTGTATCTGACACTGATAATCACCCCTCCTTCACGAAACTTTACCCCCTTGGCTTTCTCCATGATGCCACTCACTTTTCCTCCTATCTTTTGACCCATTCCTTCTCTGTATGAATTTCTCATTCTCCTGACACTTCAATACTGGTGCTCACCAGGAGTACTTTCTTTTCACTTTTGTTGTTGTTGCTGTTGTTTTTAATTCTTCCCGGGTAATTTTATCCATTTTTTGGTTTGAAAGACGACTGTATATTTATGACTTACAAATATGCATATGTAGCCTAGATTTTCTCCCCAAGCTGCAGGCTTGCATATCCATCTGTTTAGATGTGCTTCAAGAACCCTAGCTCATCATTGTTCCTGAATAAACCTCTAATTGTCTCTATTTATTTGATACTATCACAGATCCGATAACCCAAGCTAGAAACCTGGGGATATCTTGCCCTTATTTCCACTTATGTATCTGTTTTTCCCTTATTATCTTTTTGATATATTAAATAATACAAAATACTACATTTGACATATATATAATGAATAATAATAAAAACCAGAACCCATGAACCCACCACTAATATAAGAATCAAAACTGTCCAATGCCATTCTATTCACCCATATACTTCTCCCTTCTGTATTCTTTCCCTCACCTTTCCCACCATGAGAATTAACCATAATCTTTAATTTTATTTTATTATTTCCTTTTCCACGTTGGTTTATTACATACCTGTGCATCTCTAACCAACACATTTTTCAGTTTTATTTGTTTTTAAGCTTTATAAAAATGCAGTCATTCATTTGGGACTTGCTTTATTCACTCAAGATTATGCTCCTTAGACTTATTACTGTTGATGCACATGGCTGCAGTTCACTAGTTTTACTGCTACATAATATTCTACCATGAGAATTAATTAGAAAACATAATTTTTAAAAAAATATGACTTGCAACATTAGCAGAAACTATGTGGCACCTAGAAACAAACCTAACAAAAGATATATAAGATAGGTATATCTATCTGACATTACTTTCTAAAAATTTATTGACCTCCCCCTCTCCAAATCACTATCACCAAGGCCAAGTGAGGTTGGTTCTACCGTCTCTCATCTGGACAGCTTACTCCACAGTCATACCCCAAATCTTGCCACGTTCCATCTATCCTGCCCATTGTAATCAAAGCAATCCACCCAGCATGTAAAGCGGACTATACCATCCCCTTGCTCCAACACCTTTGATAGATTCCCTTTGTCCACAAGATCCTTGTGTATCCCACTCCAACCTAAACTCACCCAGACAATCTATATACTCCAGCCATCTCACAGTGTCTCTCACTTCCAAGCTTTTGTTCCAACTCACTTTCAGGAATACCACAGTCCTTTTCCTTGTTCTCCCAAACACACAGATGCCTCCACATACATACACATACACATAAAAATATACGTACAAACACATATACACACATTATGACCTGTGATATGGTTTGGCTGCATCCGCACCCAAATCTCATCTTGAATTGTAGCTCCCACAATTGCCACATATCATGGCAGGGACCCAGTGGGAGATCACTGAATCATGGGGACAGGTCTTTCTCATGCTGTTCTCATAATAGTGAATAAGTCTCATGAGATCTGATGGTTTTATAAAGGGGAGTTTCCCTGAACGTGCTCTCTTCTCTTGTCTCCCGCCATGTCAAGCCTCTCACCTTCTGCCATGATTGTCAGGCCTCCCCAGTCACGTGGAACTATGAGTCCATTAAACCTCTTTCTTTTGTCAATTACCCAGCCTTGGGTATGTCTTTATCAGCAACATGAAGACAGACTAATGAACTAATACAGTAAATTGGTACCGGCAGACTGGGGCGCTGCTATAAAGATACCCAAAGGTGTGGGAGCAACTTTGGATCTGGGTAAAAGGCAGAAGTTAGAATCGTTTGGAGGGCTCAGAAGACAGGAAAATGTGGGAAAGTTTGGAACTTCCTAGAGATTTGTTGAATGGCTTTGACCAAAATGCTAACAATGAATTCCAGGTTGAGGTGGTCTCTGATAGAGGTGAGGAACTTTTTGGGAACTGGAGTAAAGGTGACTCTTGCTATATTTTAATAAAGAGATTGGCAGCATTTTGCCCCTGCCCTACAGATTTGTGGAACTTTGAACTTGAGAGAGATGATTTAGGGTATCTGACAGAAGAAATTTCTAAGCAGTAAAGCATTCAAGAGATGACTTGGGTGCTGTTAAAAGCATTCAGTTTTAAAAGGGAAACAGCAAAAAGTTTGGAAAATTTGCAGCCTGATGATGCAATAGAAAAGAAAAACTCATTTCCTGAGAAGAAATTCAAGCAGGCTGTAGAAATTTGCATAAGTAATAAGGAACCTAATGTTAATTGCCAAGCCAATGGGGAAAATGTCTCCAGGGCATTTCAGAGGTCTTCACAGCAGCCCCGCCCATCACAGTTCTGGAGGCCAAGGAGGAAAAAAATGTTTTTGTGGGCCCAGGGTATCCCTGCTCGGTGCAGCCTAGGGACTTGGTGCCCTACATCCCAGCCACTCCAGTCATGGTTAAAAGGGGCCAAGGTAAGGCTTGGGCTGTTGCTTCTGGGGGTGTAAGTCCCAAGCCCTGGTGGCTTCCGTGTGGTGTTGAGTCTGCAGGGACACAGAAGTCAAGAATTGAGTTCTGGGAACCTCTGCCTAGATTTCAGAATATGGATGGAAATGCCTGGATGTCCAGGCAGAAGTTTGCTGCAGGGGTGGGGCCCTCATGGAGAACCTCTGCTGGGGCAGTGTGGAAGGGAAATGTGGAGTCAGAGCCCTCACACAGAGTCTCTTACTGGGGCACTGCCTAGTGAAGCTGTGAAAGAGGGCCACCATGCTCCAGACCCCAGAATGGTAGATCCATCAACAGCCTGCACTGTGTACCTGGAAAAGCCACAGACACCCAATGCCAGCCCATGAAAGCAATCAGGAGGGGGGCTATACCCTACGAAGTCACAGGGGCAGAGCTACTCAAGGCCGTGGGAGCCCACTTGTATCAGCATGACCCGGATGTGAGACATGGAGTCAAAGGAGATCATTTTGGAGCTTTAAGATTTAACTGCTCCACTGGATTTCAGACTTTCATGGGGCCTTTAGCCCCTTTGTTTTGGTCAATTTCTCCCTTTTGGAATGGGTGTATTTATCCAGTGGGTACCCCCACTGTTTCTAGGAAGTAACTAACTTGCTTCTGATTTTACATGCTCTTAGGCCAAACAGACTTGCCTTGTCTCAGATGAGACTTTCAACTGTGGACTTTTGAGTTAATGCAGACATGACTTAAGACTTTAGGGGACTGTTGGGAAGGCATGATTGGTTTTGAAATGTGAGTACATGGGAGTTGGGAGTACATTCTGCCAGGAGCAGAATGATATGTTTGGCTATGTCCCCACCCAAATCTCATCTTGAATTGTAGCTCCCACAATTGCCACATGTCATGGGAGGGACCCAATGGGAGATAATTGAATCATGGGGGTGGGTCTTTCTCATGCTGTTCTCATGATAGTGAATAAGCCTCGTGAGACTGATGGTTTTATAAAGGGGAGTTTCCCTGCACAAGCTCTCTTCTCTTGTCTGCTGCCATGTAAGACATGCCTTTCACCCTCTGCCATGATTGTGAGGCCTCCCCAGCCATGTGGAACTATGAGTCCATTAAACCTCTATCTTTTGTCAATTGCCCAGTCTCAGGTATGGCTTTATCAGCAGCATGAAAACAGACTAATACAGCCCAGTTAGCTTCTACTAATTAAGATTCAACTTAGGCTTCAATAGAAAATTTTCTTTTAATGCTACCCAAGCCTCTCACCTATTAAGACAGGTATCCCTCCTCCATATTTCCACAATAGATGTGGTTATAGTTATGGGAATGGAAATATGTATGGGCATGTGTATGGATATGTATAAGGATATAGATAATAGCTTTATCATTTTATTGACCACATCGTACCATTTAAGTCTCTGACTCCCCTTCTGGTCTATGGGCCAAAACTATCTTATATTCCTCTCTGACTCCCTTATATCTGCCACACACCTTGAAACACACAGTGCGCTCAATATATTAGAAAAAAGTGAGTTACCTCATCATTGTTTTGTGTAACCATAAAAGTTAAATTTAATATATTTTAGGGAATCATATTCTCTTTGAAATGTTGAAATTTATTATGTTTTATAAGTGGATATTTATCAAATTTTCTAAAGTACAGTGGTGCATAGCTTTCCTGCCATTTAGCAGTTCATTTAGCCAATGCAGCCATGCAAGCAGTAAATTTATGGCAGCTATTCTATGGCTAAGGGATAACACTTATCCAGCAACTCACTTACTCATAAGAGAGTAAGAGCCAAGAGCCCACCCAGCTAGAACTACAAGGTAGAAGGTTGCTATCACATAGTAGTACTACCCACAGAAGTACTTCAAATTTTATTTTAACATGCTGAGCCAGGTGTTTAAAAAAGAGAATATTAATTTAATTCTACCAGAACTTCTCTACCTTCAAATTGTGTTAACATTTTATTAGTAAGTTAAATATTTTAATTAAAACAGAACTGCTTAGCATCAAATCACTACGATTCATTAATTCTCTGCTGAGAACATATTTTTAGCTTTCCCAGGAAAAATTGCATAACACAATGTTGCCCCAGTTTCCACAATTCTAGTTATTCTACTTGAAATGCCACACTGTGAAAATATGTTTTCATTAAAAATTCTCTATCTTCTGGTGGTATTTTCCTTTGGTGTAACTTAGAATTTTCTAGACTTGTTACCAAGGACTAAACCTCCCCTCGCACGAGTGAGCAGGCATGCTAAATTGAAATGGAAGGTCATACGATGTAAACTGTCGCTGCCCACAGAGGGAACTGCGCATTAGCTGTGAGAGTACTAAGCAGCAAAGTGATTTAAGAGCATTACAGTCGACAGCCACTTTACTATCTTAAGAGGATTTCATTTTCCATTTTGTCAACAAGAAACAATATACTTTGCATCCAGAAATTAAAGAAGGGTAAGAATGTGTGAAGAAGAATAAGATGATATTCCAGAAAGTCCTTGACCCCCTTCTAACAAGCATTGTTTCCGCCAGGAATTTGGATGAGGTTAGCTAGTAAGCTTATTTTAACCTCAAAGGAGAAACTGCAACCAAGTTGTAAAAGAGAATCAGGACCCAAAATTATCTCACCAGGCTGGAATCATCAGTCAAATTTAACAAAAGAGATTTACTATGATAATACATGTAAAGTCCTGTTCTTAAATCAATGCTAATAGAGGATCCAGGCCAAGTGCAAACAAGAAAAAAAATATTTGGCAGTTACAATGGACTGCAAGTTCACTATACACTAGTAATAAGGTGTCCTGGCCCAAAAATTAATGTGATCTAAGACTGCGTTAATTGCAGGTTAATGTCTACAACAGAAGGGGCAGTATTCCCTCTGAGTTATGTGCTAGGTTGAGCCCACAGGGATTGCATGTAGTATTGGATGTCATGCTTTAACAACTTTACTAACAAACTGGAGTATATGAAAAAGGATAATGACCACAACTGTGAGGAAACTAAACCCCACATCCCATAATTTCCTACAACAAATTAAAACAAAAGCATAATGGGAGTTCTATGCCATTTATTATCAAGACATTTCTTTTAAAACTAAACCTTCTTGGCATCCTTCCTCTCTATTAGTAATCCTTTGGTTAAAAATGTTTTAATGAGGTCAAAAAATGAGGTATTATAAATAAAAATAAAGAATTGGGGTCAGGTATGGTGGCCTGTAATCCCAGCACCTTGGGAGGCCAAGGTGGGTAGATCACCTGAGGTCAGGAGTTCGAGACCAGCCTGGCCAACATGGTGAAACCCCATCTCTACTAAAAATACAAAAAATTAGCCAAGCATCGTGGCATGCGCCTGTAATCTCAGCTACTCGGAAGGCTGAGGCAGGAGAATCACTTGAACCTGGGAGGCGGAGGTTGCCATGGACCAAGATCATGCCCCTACACTCCAGCCTGGGCAACAGAGCAAGACTCCATTTCGGGAGAGAAAAAAAAAAAAGAATTGAGCATGGGGTATGCTGAATGCTTCCCTAAGTTCTCATCTATTTAAAGGTCAGATAACTGATATCACAAAAAGTGCAAGATGACTTGACTAAACTCCTAAAATCATAAATGTAATCATCTAAATAGAAGGCGTGCGTATGGCATTTAATGACAGGAAAAAAATAACAGCAAAGTTTGTGATCTGTAGGCGATAGCAAGTATCACATTCAGCTAGCATATGATGTTTCAAAGAAATAAATCTGCAAGAACTAGATATGAGTGTGAGGGCATAGATGTTAGTCTTCTAGATACCTTCATTTAATATAAACTAAATAAGCAGGTCATCTCTTACATGGCAATTTTTATTTAGTTGAAATTTAAGTATTTTAAAGTTTTGAAGTCCTTCCTTCCAAAAAAGGACTATCATGGAAACGCCTCGAATTATCACTCATTTCTTACCAAAAGCCATGACATAATAACTAACTCTCTGAATTGAAAGAATAAAATAATGTAAAAAGGAGAGTGTTCTATTCATGTTGGCAGTAAAACTGGTTCTATTAATGATGAGAAATACAAATTACAACATTCTAAGAGAAAATAATTATTTAAACATAAAGGTACTACTTGTCCCAGTCATACAAAGTTATTTGGTTTCTATAGCAGCAAAGAAGCAACTACATAAGCTATTCATTGATTCATATTGCAAAATAACTCTCTTCAAAATAGCCAATAAATTTACTAGTCTTTCCATTTATAATAAATTCCATGTACTAAATTTTGTGTTATTAAGTTTTCATGGAATACAAACTTCTACTGTATTTGCCCCTGTAAATCAAAAATAAAATCCTAACCCTCCCCAACTGATTGAATGGATCCCCTCTGGGCCAAGGGAACCCCAGAGAAACCTGAAAATTTGAATTCTCAGCCATGATGGAAAGGGAGGTTGGACATGTCTTGTTATACCTCCTTCACCTTAAAGTTTAGGCACAACCGACTGACTAGCATTACCATTAAAATAGAGATCATTAAGACCAAAAAAACAAACTCTTTGTGGCAATAAGGTACCAAATTCCAACCTGACTCATGTAGCATCACATGACAGATAGCAGATCCTAAAGGAAATCAAAATGTTTTATCTCCAAGTATATTTCTTTGACATATTTTGACATGGTCCTGCAAAGCCATCTTTTACGGAGGAAGTTTGCATTTGCAGAGAATCTCCATTAATGTAGCCACGCTTTTCCCAGGTTTAGGAAGGATTAACTAAAAGTGTGACATTTTAAGGTCCCCCAAAAAGACATCTGCCATTTATTCTCTCTGAAGGCTGTTACCTGGAGGTTTCATCTACATAACAAGAACCTTGGTCTCCACAACCTCCCTTATCTTAATTCAAGAACTTTTTTCCACCGACTTGAAGTCTTCAGACAAAGCTTAACTCTTTCAACTGATTGCCAATCAGAAAATATTTGATTCCACCTATGACCTGCAACACCCCAACTCTTACTTCAAGATATCCTTCCTTTTTAGGCTAAACCAATGTACACCTGCTATGTATTGATTTATGATTTTACCTACAATTTGTATCTCCCTAAAATGTATAAAACCAATCTGTAACCACTCAAGCTCACTTTCTCAGGACCTCTCGAAGCTGTTTCCTGGGCCATAGCCGTTAATATGGGTTCATAATAAACCTCTTGAAATGTTTTACAGAGTTTAGTTTTTTGTTAACACCCCTACTAAAGCCTAAACTGAGTAGGATTTCACAAGATCTCAAATTAAGTATTCAGTAAGGATGTTGGGGGAACACATTCATTCATTCAAGGAGCATTTATATAAATGTCTATAATTTCCTGGGAGCTGTAAGGAGGGGCTTAGAATATAATATAAATAGGGCATGGGCCTTCACTCTCAAGATACTCATTGATCACTAGAGAAAACAATTAGATAAACCCCTAAACTTTAGAGAATGAGAATGGTTTTGCCAAACATAAGCACAGTTAAAAAAGAGAAAATCAAGTAGATGACAAATAAAACTTTTGTAATGCAAAACACTGCATGTAATATATTTCAAAGTTTGGTTCCTATTTCAATAATTTTGCCACTTGATAACCAAGTAGGCACCAAGTCTTACATTTATCTGGAGATTTAGGAATATGAGATTTGCATCTTCCCTACCTTGAGAGCAAAGTGTGCATTTTATCAAAGTAATCATCATGTCTTAGATAAAAGAACAGGAGGGAACGTCAGTCCCCAGGATCATTAGAACTGATAAAGCAACCACCAGGTTTTATTATTTGAAGTAAGTACTCAACAAATATGAGGCAAGTAGAGTTTACAATATCTTAAAGAGAATTTAGCCTTTAAAAAAATATGTATGTGATTAGTCACGTTGTCTTTATCACATAATGTGTTTGGGAAACCCAGAGAACAGAAGTCGAAGCATGACCAGACGACACAGCACACCCTCCTTTACTCAACCAAAAAAGAGAAGAAGGGAGGAGGAGAAAGAGGAAAAGGAGGAGGAGGAAGATGAGGAGTTTCTGCCTGTGATTAAGCCACAAAATTAGAGCAATATGGCTTATGGATACATATTTTCATAGCTTTATTGCAGTATAATTGATATACAATAAAATACACATATTTAGAGAGAACAATTTGTAAGTATACATACGTGTACCCCTGAGAAACCATCACTATAATCAAGTTAAAGAACATTTTCATCACCCCAAAAAGTTTAATGGGCTTTGTGTCACTACAGATTAATTTGCATTTTCTATAATTTTATATAAATATAGATGCCCCTGACTTACAGTGAGGTTATGTCCTGATAAATCCATCATAAGTTGAAAATATTTTAAGTCAAAAATGCATTTAATATGCTGAATCTACCAAGCCTAGCCTACTATAAATGCACTCAGAATACTTACATTAGTACACAGTTGGGCAAAATCATCTAGTAACACAGTATGCTGAAGAATATTAGTGTTTACCTCATGATCTCATGGTTGACTGACTGGCAAGTATCCTACCACATATCACTAGACCAGCAAAAGATAAAAATTTAAATTATGGTTTCTACCGAATGTGTATTGCTTTCACACCATCATAAAGTCAACAATTTGTTAAGCTGAACCACTGTAAGTCGGAGACCATCTACAGAATCATATTATATATACTCTTTTTTGTCTGGCTTCTTTCATTCTGCATCATTATTTTGAGATTCTCGCCAGCCATTGAGCACATAATTCCTTTTTATTGCTAAGTTGTATCCCATTGTAGGAATGTTCCACAATATGTTTGTCCATTCACTTGCTGATGATCATTTGTGTTGTTTCCAGTTTCTGGCTATTTGTATACAAGTTGTTGTGAGGACAAATGTATAAATTTCTCTTGGGTAAATCCTGCATCTCAGAGTGGATTGGCTGAGTCATATGGTACATGCGTAACTTTTTAAGAAAGTACAAAACCCTTTTCCAAAGTGGTTGTGCCATTTTACATTTGACACCAACAGTGTGTAAGAGTTCTAGTTCCTCTGCATCCTGGTCAACCCTTTGTATGGTCAGTCTTTTTTAAATTTTAGACATTCTAATAGGTATATAATAATACACCATTGTGAGGCCAGGTGCAGTGGTTCACTCCTGCAATCCCAGCACTTTGGGAAACCAAGGCAGGAGGACTGCTTGAGCCCAGGAGTTCAAGACCAACCTTGGCAACACGGCAAGACCTCGTCTCTACCAAAAAAAAAAAAAAAAAAAAAAGGTTTTACTAGCCAGGCATGCTGGTGTGTATCTGTAGTCCCAGCTACTCAGGAGGCTGAAGTGGGAGGATTGCTTGAGTCTGGGAAGTCCAGGCTACAGTGAACGATGATCATGCTACTGCACTCCAGTTTGGGTGACAGCAGGAGACCCTGTCTCAAATGAACACACAGTAATACCTGGTTGTGGTTTTAATTTCTATTTCCGTCATGACTACTGATGTTGAGCATCTTTTCATGTGTTTATTTGCTACCCCTTCTTATGCCTGCACTTGCAATTCCACACTCCTCACCCTACCCTTGGTGGATTCTTGATCCTTGTCCCCAGAGGAAAAACCCAGGCCTAACATTTCTATTTATATACTGAGCTTAAACTAGAAGTCAGTATTGGTGGAGTAATATGTTTTTGTTATAAATATTTTATTTATAATATTTAAAATATACTCCACAATTTCCCATATTAAAACAGTCTATGAATAGGGAAGTGATTTATCTCATGAAAATGGTAAATTTCTGAGGTTTCTCTATGATAAAAAAGTATTTTATTTTTTAGTAACTTTATGCTTTTCTCTTTTAAAAAAATTGGAACAGATAAGAATATTCTTTTTCATATAAGAATCAGATAAAATTGGAGGCACTTCCTAACCAATCTGTCTAAACAAATTACTTAATTGAGGAAGTCACATAACACTGCATTTTTTCAGACTTCTTGAGTGCCTGAATACTAGGAAGAAGAATCATTTTCATAATTTAGTTGTAGTTTACAAATCTTGACCTTAGTACTTCCTCTATCTGGATTCTGTTTTAACCACAGGAGTTGTTTAGTGTTTTGGTCAGATTACTATTCAGGAATTTAGCTCTTTCAGGAAACTGTTTGAGGAAGTATGTTAACAGGGTTCCAGCAGAACCAGTAACATGTAGTAGCTGTTTTCCTTGGCAGCATTTATTTCAATTACCCGAGTTGTTCGTGAGGAGCTGCCATCCTTTTCTCGCTAAAGTGGTCATTAGTGAGAAGCTCATTCAGCTGTAAGCTTATCTATATAATGTGGACATTTTCACCTTGGCATTGGCCATTTGACAGTCTACAATATCACCCTTCCATTCTCAAGCACCCAAAAACCTAAAAAGTAAAAATGATGGTTTAACTTGGGCATGCAAATAAATATAATTCTCAACCTGGATCATTCTTAAAACATCTCAGTATTAACTCCTCCTACTTTCCCTATCCATTATACATTAGTATCTTGATTAAAAATTTAGTGAGCCAGCTTAAATCCTCAGGTCTTAAACAATTTACCAATTAAGATTTTTATTTGTATAATGCATTAACACCTTTCCAAGTGCTTTCAAATGTTATTTTGCTTCTCTAAAATGTGGTATTTGTCTCATCAGCTGTCAAACAGATGGAATTGCTGTCTGTTTGTTATAAGTAGAGTGCTTTAAAGAACAGAAATAATTTATAAAGCACTCTGAACTTACTGAAGATGGAATTACCTTTAGGTGCTAACCCTGGGTAGAAGCAGACCTGTATCCACCTAGGTGGTGTGATTTTAAGAGCTTGAAAAAGCCTCTACAGATTAAAAGCAAACAAACAACCAGAAAAGCAAAAGCAAAGTCCCCTCACCTTCCCAACAGAAACTTCCGCTAGTAGAGACAGATCTCTCTAACATGTAAGGACTCTCATTTTCTCTGCTAAAATTCAAAGACCTTTGTGATATTAAACACTTTAAAATGTATCAGTTACTTGTATCTGAGTGTAAATGAACTTGTCAGATGCTCTTGCAAAGGCTTTCAAGGTGCTAGGAAGATATGAAAGTCCAAGCGCCTGGGAGAGGAGATGCACAAAGAGTAAAAACATATAGAAACGGCAGGGTGGGGCCAAAGCAAACAAATTTAATTTGTTTAGCTATTTTATTATCTTAACTTAGAGAAATCCTGAAATTCTACATAAATATTAAGGGAAGTTATTGTTATTAATATGCCTGAAATTATTACTAATAAGCTCTTGAAAAGTAAATTCAAATATAACAGCTCCAGTATTTCCTGAGAAATACTGATTTTTTTCAGCCTGTTATGATGAAATTTAAAACACTTAAACTATGAGTAACATTTAAAAAAAAAATCTAAGCCTAGTCAAATCAGAAGCCTTGATGAATAATGCACATCCTTTTCTCCAACATACATACATGCTGTAAGAAATTCACATAAGAACAGCACAGCAGACACACACAAGTCCTATTATTATACCCATTTTGAAACTAGTGATAAGGCTAGAGACATAAAGAGAAAAAATGAAGCCTCAGTCCAAAGACAGTCCCCCACCCCCACTCACAAAATACAAACACCACCTGCCTTCCACCATGTTGCCATTAAAGGAATAGCTATCTGTTCCCTGTTCCTCTTGTGTAACTTCTGATAGCTCCCCCTGCAAGGTAATCCCACCACTGCACCAATTGAAATGAATATGTAATGGACAGTTCACCAAATTGCCTAGCATTGGGCACTGCTATGGTTTGGATACGGTTTGCTTGGTCCCACCAAGTCTCACATTAAAATCTGATCCCCAATGTTGGAGGTGCTTGGGTCATGAAGCAGATCCCTCCTGAATGGCTTGGTGCTATCCTGGCGGTAACAGTGAGTTCTCACTGTATCAGTTCCTATGAGAGTTCCCCCAAGAGCTGGTTGTTAAAAAGAGTCTCGTCCTTCTTTTCTCTCTCTCTTTCTTTCTTGCCTCCTGTCTTGACATATGTTCTGTACATGCTGGCTCCCCTTCATTTACTGCCATGAATGGAAGCTTTCTAAGGCTCTCATCAGAAGCAGTTGCCGACACCATGCTTCTTGTACAGCCTTCAGAATCATGAGCCAAATAAACCTCTTTCCTTTATATATTACCCAGCCTCAGCATTCCTTTACAGCAACACAAATGGACTAAGACAGTTATATTCAAGCACATGCCTATCACAAGTTCATAATTACCTTATCTTCTAGCCAACAACAAATAAGCAGAGAAAGGATGCCTGTCAATCAGCATTAGCTTAGCACAACTCCCCAGTCTCCCCAAATACCACACCCCACCCAAACAGACATTGTCACAAAGCTATCATATCTCCCATGTTCTCCCAAAGGCCCATTTATCTTCCAAAAAAGTTGATTGTTTTCCAGTAAGTGCCGTTCTCTCCCTCCCCTTTCCCTATTAAGATAGTATATAAGTTCCAAATTCTAACCACCCCTTTGAGTCACATTTTTCTGTGAACTCTAGTACATACATGAATAAAAATATCTTTTCTCTTGCTAATCTGTCACTTGTCAGTTTCATTTGCAGGCCCCAGATAACCGAACTAAGAGAGCAGAGAAAAAGTTTTTCCTCCCCAACAAATGCTTCCTAACAATATGGTCTGTGAAACGCACAAAGAAAACTTAAAATGTAAATCAGAATATGACGGTCCTTGTCTTAAAACTCTTGAGAGACTTCCATTGCAATTAGAATAAAATTAAAACTGCAAATCTTGCAAGATCTTCCCCTCCCTGTCTCTCCAGCAGTGCAAGGCACCACACTCCTACATTCTCACTATGATCCAGTCATGTTGGTCTTCTTTAGTTTCCTATAGCATGCTAAACTTCCGTACCATGGGATTACTGCACTTGCAAATTCTCCTGTTTAGAACATTCTCTCCCACTTTCCACATGTATCACTGCTAATCCTTAGACTCTTACCTGAAATTCCACCTCCTTAGAAAGGACTTTTAATCACCCTATATGAAGTAGGTTATCCATCATCCCACTGCCAATCCCCATTGTTTCCAATCTTAGCCTCTTGTCTCTTGTTTCAGAGTGAGATAAAAATAAAAATCATTTTAGGAAGACACTTTTCAGTAACTTTCAAACAAACAAACAAACAAACAAAAAACCTCTTAGGCTACCAACTCAACTTCTACCTGTTCATCCTCTGCTTCTACGGTCAACTTCCCCGATTCCCCCATTTCCTCATTGTTGAATGAGGATATATGATGGATTTAAAAATTTTGAAATAACATCTCATAATTACTTGCTAAACAAGATTTTTAAGAAGTTGGCTCCAATAACAAAGTGTGAATTGCAAAAATCCATTTTCTGAAATTCTCCTTTATGAAACATTTGAATTTGTCATCTTATCAGATTTTACACTTTGTCCAATGGTTAATTCTTCTGTTCCTGAACTCTTTACTATCTATGCATTTATATATCTGTGCTATATATTATCTAAACAATAGTCTGTTAAATGAAACCCTATGAACCAAAAATGCAAATAACTGGTTTTTGCAATTTTGCATCATTCTTTTCTTGGAAAAAAATGCAATGATGTAGGATACTCTTACAGAGGATTAAAACTTAATATAGGCCAGGCACAGTAGCTCATACCTGTAATCCCAACACTTTGGGAGGCTGAAGCAGTAGGATCACTTGAGCCCAGGAGTTCTAGACCAGCCTGGACAACATAGCAAGGTCCCTTCACAAATAATAATTTTTTAAAAAATCAGTCAGGCATGGTGATGTGTTCCTGTGATCCCAGCTACTTGGGAGGCTGAAGCAGGAGGATCACCTGTGCCCAGAAGGTCAAGGCTTCAGTGAGACGTGATTGTGCCACTGCATTCCAACCTGGGTGACAGAGTGAGACCCTGCCTCAAAAACAAAACAAACAAACAAAAAAAGAAATAAAACAAACAAACAAAAAAAAACCACTTTAATATAAACTCATACCAAGACAACTTATTTCTAATATTGTTCAATAATAAGTGATTCTTGGACCAACATTCCTTAGGCACTATAGAATATTATATCAATTTGCAAATTGACAAAAATTTAATTGTATTTTAAATAAGGAATTGAGGCTGGGCATGGTGGCTCATGCCTGTAATCCCAGCACTTTAGGAAGCCAAGGCAGGTGGATCGCTGAGCTCAGGAATTTGAGACCAGCCTATGCAGCATGGTGAAACCCTGTCTCTAGCAAAAATACAGAAAATTAGCTGGGCATGATGGCACACGCTTGTGGTCCCAGCCACTGTGGGGGTGGTGGGAGGATAGCTTGAACCTGGGAAGCAGAGGTTGCAGTGAGCAGAGATCCCACCACTATACTCCAGCCTCTGTGACGGAGTGAGACCCCATCTATAAATAAATAAATAAATAAATAAATAAATAAATAAATTTGTTTAAAGTTGGCAAAATATGGCCTCTGAGCTAAATCCAACCCAATCTGACATCTGTTTTTGTACAGTCTCTAAACTAATAATGGTTTTTTATTGTTTTAAATGGCTAAAAAAAATTTTTAAGAATAATATTTCTTGGCATGTGAGGACTGTATGAAATTCAAATATCAGAGATCATTAAGTTTATTGGAACAAAGCCACACACATTCATTTATATATTGTCTGTGGCTGCTTTCACAGTACAACAGCAGAGTTGAGTAGCTGCAACAGAGACAGTATGTCCTGCAAAGCCTAAAAATATCTGGCCCTTTACAGAAAAAGATTGCTGACCCCTGTTTCAAACAACTTTTTTTTCTTAAAATATACTTTATTGGATTTATTCTTTCAAAAATCAATAATACATTCATAGGGCAAATGATTACTCCCTGTTAGCCAGACTAGTAATCAGCCAAGACACTATAATCCTCACCCATTACATATAAAAATGTCGATAAAAAGAGTCAAACTATAAAAGGTTTGAAGATATGTATTCTGAGCTAAATATGAGTGACCAATGGCCATGACACAGACCTCAGGAGATCCTGAAAACATGTGCCCAAGGTGGTCAGGCTACTACATGGTTTAGGACATAAGACATTAGTTAATACATATCAGATATAGATTGGTTTGGTCCAGAAAAATGAGACAATTGGAAGCAGGGGGCTTCCAGATCATAGGAAGATTCAAAGATTTCCCCATTGGTAATTGATTGAAAGAGTTAAGTTATTGTCTAAAAACTTAGAATCAATAGAAAGGATCGTCTGAGCTAAGAGTTGTGGAGACCAAGGTTTTATCATGTAGATGAAGCCTCCAGGTAGCAGGCTTTAGAGATAATAGATTGTAAATATTTCTTATCAGAGTTAAAGAGTCTGTTCTATTGGTAATTCCAAAACGGAGGGGGGTATAATGAGGCATGTTCAACCCTACCTCTCCCCTTCATGTCCTGAACTAGTTTCTCAGGTTAACTTTGGAAAACCCTTGGCCAAAAAGAGGGGTCCATTCAAAAGGTTGGTGGGCTTAGAATTTTATTTTTGGTTGACAAAAACAAGAATTTCCTGTGCTACAGTCCATATTAGTCTCCCTGCTTTTCCCCAGTAATCCAGGCATATGTCTACCTTAAGGCTTTGCACTGGCCTTTTTTTTTTTAGACAGTGTTTCACTGTGTTGCTCAGGCTGAGTACAGTGGCATGATCACAGCTCACTGCAGCCTTGACCACCCAGGCTCAAATGATCCCCTGACCTCAGCCTCCTGAGTAGCTGGGACTACAGATGAATGCCACCTCACCTGGCTACTGTTTGTAGAAATGAAGTCTTATTATGTTGCCCAGACTGGTCTCAAACCTCCTGGACACAAGCAATCCTTCTGCCTCCGCTTCCCAAAGTGCTAGAATTGCAGGCAAAAGCCACTGCACCCAGCCTTGCACTGGCTCTTGCTTCTGCCTGGAATACTCCTCCTCAAGATAGCCACTTGGATCACCCTTTCAGCTCCAGGAAGACTTTGTGACATACAAAAACTCCATAAACAGTACTCTCAGTTCCCTTACCCTAACCTTTTTGCGTTCCATAGGATTTAACACTATCTAAAATACTACATAACTTACTTATTTAGTTTTGTTTATTGTGTGTCTTACCCCATAAATTCAAAATTGCCCACTTCATTCAATACGTGTCTGGTACATAAAAGCTCCCAATAAATATTTGTGAAATGAATGAATAAATGAATGAAATTTTCAATTAACATCTAATATTTACCTATTATTTCCCTTTGCACTGGTGTACCACTTACGTTCTTTTATTCCTTTGAGGTTGTGTTAGTTTAAATACAAGTATTAGTTTTGCATATGCTTATTTCCTTACATAAAAGTTTGCTGTATATCTCTACAACTTTCATTTCAGCAACTTATAACTAGGACTTAACAAATGGTTCCTTGATATAGGCTTAACTCTGTGCCAGTATCTCAGATAGCAGTAACCGAGGTCCAGACTCCAAGCAGAAAAACAGTATCAGATCCCTTATTCCATTTGAAAAAAAAAAAAGTGAGCAGCATTTAAAAACATTCTGGACCTAAGACATCAAATATCTTTCCCCAACAGCTTGCTCAATAAATACCCAAGCCACCTTTGCTAAGTCCACTCTGTACTAGTCTTGGAAATCATTTACCTAGCCATCCTCAATTCAAACATATGAACAAAACATACAAACAGATTTTTTATAACCAAACATGCAAAGAAATCACCCTCCAATATAAAAAATAGCAAAATACAAACTTTAGTATGTCATCCTTAATCAGAAACCCCCTTATGCCAAAAATGTATATGGGGATACCTGTATTAATATCTGCATGCTTTCCTTTAACCGCATAAACTCAGCTTTATTATGTACGTATTACAAGTCACTGCTGTTGGGCATAATGAGAAAATGATAGCACTGACATAGAAATGGGAAATATGTGTGGTTTGGTTAGGGATTCATTCAATAAATTCACTTTCTTTCCTAATTAATATATGGGGAAAATAATGAACCCATAAAGCAGGGATACAATGGACAAGGATATTAAGCTTTACACACTGGTTTCTTCCCTTGAGAAGCAAACATCCTATTAGGATGAACACAAGTACACCAGTCAATAGCACCCAAGATGGACTCTACGGTAGACATCTCAGTTCAGAACTGGGGCGGCACAAAGAGGAAGAGGGCTGACTTTTCCTGAAGGGGAGTATTCTCCAGGCCTGACTTCTAAACATTCACCTCCACTATTTTTCCTCACTCTATAGTTGCAGTATGTGTACCTTCCTCAGTCATATTATTTCTTCATATCACTCCTGTGGGTAACTCTGCTATTATAGTACCCAGGAAGTATTTACGGATTTGGCTAAGCATTAAAAGGGTTATACTGTAGTGTCCAACAGGTAAGAATAAATCCCAAGCCACCTTTGCTAAATCCACCCTGTATTTGTCTTGTAAATTTTTTACCTAGCCATCCTCAATTTGAACATATGCTCACCATATCTGTTGGACACTATAGTATAACCCGCTTAATGTAAGCACTTTGCTGTATGTTTAGCTTTGTTTATCCTTCAGAAACCTAAAAAAACACAGCTTTGACATGAGGAAAGGTAATCAATAAACATTTGTTAAGTATGTGTTCTTCATGAGTTTTTTTAATGAATACTCAAGTTTAACAATCTCAATAGCATAGATACAAAATAATTTAAAAATTTATTTTAAAGGAAACAACAATTTAGACAATAATAAACAATTGAGACCATTTTTAAAGATTACACCTACATTGTAAATCAAAATAAACTAGTACCATATTTAAATGTATTTATGTTTATTCTGAATTCTGCACTAGTACATGATCAATGAAATGACTACATGGTATCTAATATAAATATTGGTAGACATGTATATAGAAAAATAAAAATGTTAAAATAGTACAATGATGAAAAGTCAGGTATATCATATACATGTCAAGAAAAAGGGCTTTGATGGGGAATGAGAGAAACAAGGGCACATGGACATTTAAAATGGCAATTGTAGTGGATATGCTTTAGATTAAAGACTCTTCCAAGAACAGAGAGTCTTAAGTTGCTTTCAACATGCCTTACAGAGGTACATTCTTTCTAAGTCCAACTGTTTATGGTGCTTGTAAAGAATTGCATCACCCCAAATTGCTATGTAATGTAACAGTAAAAACTGAAGCTAACTGAGGGAAACAATCCCATGCAGTGTGTTAATTATGCAGAGGTTAAAAACAAAACAAAACAAACAAACAAACAAACTCAGGTCTCTTTAAATATTAGCCAAGATGAGAATAACAGGAAAACAACTGAAACATGGTCTGCAAGACACAAACTGGCAACCTCCTTGTTGTGCAGCACACTACAGGCATTCAAAATCTGTTAATGAAGAGATGAATGAATAAATGAATGCAAAAACTTAAAGATAAAAGTTTATGAAACAAATATACTTTGGGAAAATAATGAGAAAAAAATTCCACCAGGCTTGCAGGAAACTGTTAATATTAAACTAACACAATTATTTGAAAAGTACTTAATGAGAATTTAGTTCACTTTGAAAAATAAACACCTAGAGTGAGTACAAAACCGTCTCATGAATCAGCAGAGTAACCCAATTATCGTCTGTTCTTACGCTGTTCAGACACCCTAACAACAAGCTTCTTAAACTCACTGATCATATCATTCAACAATAAATGAAATAACCTGTCCTTCTCTGCATGGTCAGTGCCAGTGATCAATAAGAGTGCCATGGGGAGGAAGACAGGCTGTAGCAGCAGGAAGGATAAAGCATGCCCCCAGAGGAAGGCAAGACAGAGAAAATGCCTTCCAGACTACTCCAACTCACCTAACAAATGCAAATACAGGGGCATCTGTGATCTATGATTTCTGTTGTTAGAGGCCCAATAGGAAGCAATAAGAGTAAGAGGGGGTAGGTAAGTAACAATTATTATCAACTATAGACACAGGCATGATATAAAACAAGTCTATTCATTTTCTTACTTTAAAAAAAATTACACTTCTTCCTCTCAGATTTAAACAGATATTAACAACTCTACAGTTTGTCTTTTAGTTCGCTTCAATATCAATTATTTCAAGACAATCTATTTTTTCTAAATGAGAATGAGGAAGGGAATAGAAAAAAGAAAAGTCCTAAAATTAAAGAACTTATCTTTCTTCCATCCAATCTCTTTTAGCAGACATTAATTCTGGAGTAGACATTACATGGACCAAAGGGAACTAAGTTCAGAGAACCGTAATTGTTGGTTTGGAAACTCGAGGCAGCAACAAACCTCAATATCTCCTCCAAAAGTAGACAAGAGACAAATAGACCTAAAATACAACAAATTATCACCAATTCAAAAATCACATTAACCTCACAATCGTGAGTGGTAATTCTACTGAAATATATTATGTCTTCAATTACTTCAAAGATAAATATAATACCTTTGATTTAGTAATTTCCCTACTAAATGGAAATGTATACAGTGTTAAAAGGCAGTGATCTAACAGTGAAGAAATAAAATTTGGGTCAGTTGCTTTTCTCAAAACTTTGAGAGTTGAGCAAAAATTGCTCTCAATTTTGGAAGGTACCTAATTAACTACTAGAAATTTTGTCTGTTAAGAAATGTGTAGCCAATGCTTAAGCCAAGGAAAAAAAGTAACAAAAGAAAGTGGGTTAAAAATAAGTTTTGGGGTGTTGTCAGTAAGGAAAAAAAGGAAGAAAAAATTAACATAACCAGCAATTCACTGTGGTATCCCAATAACCAAGCATAAAATAAAGATAAGCTGAATTTATTAAGCTATGCAAATATTAAAAGAATAGTGACCTGAAAAAACATAATCAAATAAGATTTAAAGTAGGTCTGAATGACAGTCTCAGATAGCACCAACTACCCTTTTTTCCCCTCAGAAATAGGGTTTATAAGATTTCAGAAAGAGAACTATTTTGACCTCTCAGTGAAATAGGTTACAAATGTGGGAATATTTGGACCAAGTCTGACCTTAATATATGTATGATGTATCTGCATCTCTCTCCATTTAATAAGCATGTCTTTCCAACTAGGACCTTTAGAGGTTCATTTATTTATTACATTGTATCCAATATTCAAGGAAAAGTATCACAAAGCATCCCCCCGAAAGATAAATACCTTTGAACCCTTCTGTTCCAGTTATCCTCAAACTTTTTTAAAAATTCAACATTCTCATTATCCAACTCCTCCACCAAATATACATATATATATATATATAGAGAGAGAGAGAGAGAGAGATGGAGTCTTGCTCTGTCGCCCAGGCTGGAGTGCAGTGGCGCGATCTCGGCTCACTGCAAGCTCCACCTCCCGGGTTCACGCCATTCTCCTGCCTCAG
>NW_012119487.1:2465353-2469460 GCF_000951035.1 Colobus angolensis palliatus | reverse complement strand
AGTGGAGATGTGGTTTCACCATGTTGGCCAGGCTGGTCTCGAACTTCTGACCTCAAGTGATTTGCCCACCTTGGCCTCCCAAAATGCTGGGATTATAGGCGTGACCCATCGCACCCGGCCTACAGTAACTTTTAATGCAAAGAGTGACTTGTATTCTGGTGTCTTAAAAAAAAAAAAAAAAAACCCTTCTTCAGGGGGCATATCAAATTCCAAATGGATCATTTCTTAAATTGGCAACACTATAATATGTTAAATGTGCTCAGTAGTTCATCAAATTGCCCTCAGGTACATTTGCTTTCTCTGCCTGTTTACAGCTTAACCAGTAAACAGTAAGATCAGGTATTGAAAAAGGAGGAATTAGTGGTGTACTGGTAAATGCTTAACAACTGGCTCCCTAGGGGCAAAAAAGAAAAAAGAGTTTTGATTTGTAGCATTTGCCAATTCCTGAAGTGTAAATACTCCAACCATGACTAATTTCTAGCTACCATCATGATGTCACTGAATACGGACATGGGAAGAGAGGCACACAATCAGATCTTAGGAGCTGGCATAAGCCAGTTTCAACATGGCACTGGAGGAAGCCACAACACACTGAAACTGTTCCATTGTCTTACGAAGACCCTCTCCTGCTCCCTTGCTCAGGACACTGTAGTCATCACCCAACACCTCATCAATGTTTTGTCCGTCTCTTGTCCTCCCAAGCCACACCTTCAGAAATGCCCCTCTCTGAAACCAAATTACCTTGACCTAGCACTTAAAATGTTTACCTTTATTAATAAAAAAGAAGCCGTGATTTTCCTCACCTTTCTCGCAATACTATGTGATTTCTTAGAATGGTTTTCTGTGCTAAGTACTAAATGTCCAGTAACAAATTATGCTGAATAAGGCTTAGGGTCTCTAATTTTTTGGCTTGGTTTAGCAACTAATACAGCAGCAGATGGAGACAAGCAGTTAAATATTACTAAATAGGCATTGTGTTGGAAATTAGATAGTAATTCTGAATTAACCAAATAATATTTAATATTTATATATTTATTCCCCTTTACATTAAAAATATACTATAAAATATATAATATATTCTGCAAATACAAAAGCAAGCACTGGGAGCTTTCTCTTTTTAAAAATGCAATATTAGCAGTATCATACAGATACGAGTAAAAATCCCCACTCCTACCAACCTTGTGGCTTTGGATAAATTGCTTAGGTCTCTTTTTCTAAAATGGGTCTCTTATTCTAAATGGAAATCATAATATCTATCTCAGAAGATTTTGTAAGGATTAAATGAAAATAGCATCCAAATGTGCAGTGCTGGTAATGCTGATTATGCTCAAAAAATGGTAGCTATTCATCATTATAGTTTCCTACATAGTATTTGTTCTGGGCCTGCCAATCTCATTATAAGACTTTCTACGGTTATGACGAAGTTACTGCATTGGACACTCAGTATCCACATGGTTTTGGATAGTCCCTGAGTGTCCTGACATCCCACACCTGTGGACCCAGGTGCCACCACATCCCCAGGTCTAACCTTGCCTAAGCTCTTACCACAGCTGCTAGCTCTGAAGCCCTGAGTCAAAGACATACCCTTTGTAAAAAGTAGCGCTCCTTAATTGGAAACAGAGACTAAAATGTGTCACTGGGCTTTTAAGAATTGCAAAAGCTAATAGAAGAAAGTAAAAGAGAAGAAGAGGGAGAATTACTAACTTATTCTATGCTGACTAGTATAGCTTTGATTCAATACCTTGACAATAATAAATAAACGTTTATAGAGACAATGAAATGTAAATAATGTAAATAAATTAGTGGAATTACTTCAGTAGTACAATAAAAGTATTAATAGCTATAATCAAGTATATCTTAAGAATGCAAGGATGCTTAAATAAGAAATCTATAAATGTAAGGGTAAACATGTCAAAGAGTTTTTTAACTCAATAGATCATCTCAATAGATGCCAAAATGGCACTCAAGAAAATTACACACCTATTTGTCATGCTTTAAAATCTTTTTAAAATCTAAAATAAAATAATTCCACACCAGGACAAATGAACAGTAAATAATATATGCATAATTTAACACAAAAGGCATTTTCATCACAACTAGGAGAAAGGCATGGTTCTGAAGTCCTAGCCAATAGTAATAAAACTTTGAAGAGGAATGAGAGACAGAACTAATGGAAATGAGAAGAGAAAATGATTACTATCAGCAAATACCTTATCTTCTACTTCCTGGAGAGAATAAAGTCAGCAAATGAAGAATCCCTTAACTCTCTACCGCTAAAAGTACAGACATATCCACAGCTGCCCACATTTTCTTTTTTCCATTTGGTTGCAATAGAGAAGGTGTCTTCCCGTCCTCCTTGTGTATAAAGGAATTATCCTAGCTCGCTCTCCAATACGTCAATCACACTATCCTTTCTTTCACTTACAGTCAGTGGCCCCCACTTTCAGGCACTAATGCTTCTATCACGTTCCCTTTCATCATCCCTGGCTCACAAGACCCTTCCCAATCAGCTTTCTTACTGTTTCAGCAACAGTAGCTCTCTTTACCCCATTTCCTACCACCCCTTCTCACTCATCCACCTCCAACCCTGCTTGCCTCCTTGCTAAGCTTCAAACACACAAGCTGCTCCCATTTACAACCTTCTAACTTACCTTCGCCTACATAAATATCAGCATGGCTTGAAAGCTCATTTTCTTTATCACCTAACATTCTGTGTATTTGTTTTGTTCATTGTTGGTTTCTCTCCACCTAGAATGTAAGCCCCATGATGACAGTAATATTTGCCTGGCACCTAGTAATCATTCAATAAATATTTGTTGAATCAATGAATGAATCAAAAGGAAGTCATACTTATGTCTCAATTAAGATCTGAAGGCACAAGCAACTGCATGAGCAGTGAACACACACCCCATATTGCTTCTTTCCCCCATTTTGTTAGCCCACCATCAACCCAAGTCTGCGGTCACATGAAATTTCTCTATGAACAAGTTCACTTCGGATGAAAATAAATTAGCCCAGTTTTCAGCTGACACCAGCCAGCGTGTAGTGCTGTAATGCAAAAGCCCCTTTTTGAGGTACCTGAAAGACAGCAGACAGAAAGTCTTCCCTGAAGAAACAATTTCTAGTCTACTTTGCCTGAAAAGTGATGTGCTATGTGTGGTATGATCCTCACTGATTAACAGGAATAAAAGAAGGAATGGTCAAGGACTTAGAAGACACAAGGCAAAAGGGTATGGGAAAGAAGCACGTTAGACCTTGAAAGAGCTCAATACGTAAGAATATTTTCCCATGTCTATACTCACCAAAAGGTCCCCACTGCAAAGAAACTTATTAATATTCTAGTCAATGTCTCTTTTCTCAGCCATTCCGGTATTTGCATGATGAGTATTTACTGAATAAATTAAGAAGTGCAAATGAAATGGCTGTATAACTAAAATACCCAAGAGAATAAATTTAAAACACTTTAATCTACCAAATGTAGAATAAGATGGTTAATTAAAAAGTTTAAAATGCAACGGCTTTTAAGATCAGCAATAAGGAGTTTCAAAATATAATTTTAAAATAACCTATTTAAACTACAAGAACAATAAAAAATAAAAATGAATATCCTATCTAGAAAAGCATGAACACTATATGAAACCATCAAAAATTTTAATAGGATGCCTGAAGTGAGGGAAAGGAAAAAATTTTTTACTAAGAAATACAAAGAAAAAGGTGGGGGGTTGGTGGGGAGCACAGTGGCTCATGCCTGTAATCCCAGCACTTTGAGAAGCCAAGGCAGGTAAACTGCTTTGGGAAGATCACTTGAGCCAAGGAGTTCAAGACCAGCCTAAGCAACATAGCAAGATTCCATCTCTACAAAAAAAAAAAAATAATAATTAAAAATTAGCCTTGCATGGTGGTGCATGCCTGTAGTCCTAGCTATTTGGGAGGTGGAGGCAGAAGGATCGCTTTAGCTGAGGAGCTGGAGGTTACTGAGCAATGATCATGTCACTGCACTACAGCCTGGGTAACAGAGTGAGACCCTATCTCAAAAACGAGGAAAGAAAGAGAAAAAGAAAGAAAGAAAGAGGGAGAGAGAGGGGGGGAAGGGAAGGGAAGGGAAGG
>NW_012119487.1:2429802-2465248 GCF_000951035.1 Colobus angolensis palliatus | reverse complement strand
GGGAGGGGAGGGAAAGGTTACGGTATGGTCCTTGGATTGAAAAAAATAATAAATATTTTTAAGGTATCAGTTATTCCCTAGTAAATCTATCGGTTCAAAATAATTCTAGTAGCAATAGTTTCATCTTTACAAAATTTTTCTAGACTTTTCCACACAATAATAATAGAACCCCTAAATTTAAAAAAAGTAATAGGAGAGGACTAGAGCCTTGCTAGGTGAGATATTAAAGCAAATTATGAACCCACAAAAGTAAAACACTGTGGAAATGGTACAATAAAGCAGAAAGATATTCAGAAATAGATGGTAGTAGTTACCACACTGTAATATGAGATAAAGGGAACTGGGAAAAAAATTGTTTCAGCATACAAGAAAACAAATTTCAGATAAAGTAAAGAACTGTTTAAAATTTTTTATGTATGAAAGTGAAGAGCACTGTGCTAAATACTTACTTTTAAAAAATCTAAATGTACAGATTTCACAACCATAATGACTAAAACTTCTATATATTTAAAATAATAAATCCAGAATATAAATAACCAGAAGTACAGAAACTTTATCCTAATCACTTTTATATCCTCAGGGCCACAAACAGTGCCTGCTGCATTGTAGATTTACAAATAATTTACTTTTGTCAAATGACAGGACTCGAGTGTATCCTTTGAATCAAACTTAAGACAGATTTTATAACCTTATAAAAATAGTTTAAAATATCTATGATTTCTCCAGATGTCAGCTGGGATTCTCACAGGGATTGCATTGAATCTGTAGATTAGTTTTTAAGGTATTGCCATCTTAACATTGTTACATCTTCCAGTCATTGAGCATGGAATGTTTTTCCAAATATTTAGATCTTCTCTAATTTCTTTCAACAATAATTTATAGCTTCCATAGCATAAGTTTTTCATTTCTTTTGTTAAACTGATTCCTAAGTGGTATACTCTTTTTGTTATATAGATAAGGGATTCCTATGTTGCCCAGGCTGGTCTCTAATGCCTGGCCTTACCTTCTTATGCGCCAGGACAACAGGCATGAGCCACCACACCTCCCCCTAAGCGGTATACTCTTTTTGATGCTATTATAAACTGCATTATTTTCTTAACTTCATTTTTGGATTGTTCATCACAAGTGTATAGAAGTACAATTGATGAGAAGTGGCCGAGATGGCGGACTAGAAGCAGCTAGCATGTGGGGCTCTCATGGAGAGGAACAGAAGGGGCGAGTAAATACAGTACATTCAACTGAAACATCCAGGTACTTGCATTGGTACTAATCAAGGAAACAACTTGACCCATGGAGAACAGAGAAAACCAAGACAGGACAATGGCCCACCTGGGAACAACACAGAGCCAGAGGAACCTCCCCGACCCAGGGAAGCGGTGAGTAAATGAGGGACCCCAGGGATCAATGCTTCTCCCACGGATCTTTGCAATCCTTAGTTCAGCCTTAGATACCCAGGCTTTCCAGGCTTCCCAGGAAAAGCAGCTGCAACTATGGCAAAGCAGGAAGTTAAACCCCCTACATAGCCCTAGGAAAGAGGCTGAATCCAAGGGGCTAAGAAGTGACTGTCTGCAGGCCCCAATTGCACAGCACCTCACACGATATGATCTACTGGCTTGGAAATCCAGCCAGCCACTGGTAGCAGCATTGCACCTCCCTGGATGGAGCTCTGTGGGGATGGGCAGGCTACCATCTTTGCTGTTTGGGTGACTTGGCCATTCCAGCCTTCAGACTTTGGAGAGTTCAAACTGACCAGGGGCAGAAGGGATCTCCCCAGCACAGCACGGCTATTCTACAAAAATGTGGCCAAGCTGCTTTTCTAAGCAACCTGGTCCCTGATCCTGTTCCTCCTCACCGGGTGGAACTTTTAACCAGAGCCTGCAGTCACCCACATCTGTATTCTGCAACCCACAGAGATTTGAAACCTCACTGGGACAGAGCTCCCAGAGGGAGGCGTGGGCCACCACCTTTGCTATTTGGATGACTTAGCCATTCCAGACTTCAGCTTTGGAGAGTCCAAGCCAACTGGGGCAAAAGCTGTCCTTCAGCACAGCACAGCTGCTCTACAAAAATGTGGCCAGACCACTCTCTTAAGAGGATCCCCAGTGCTGTTTCTCCTCACAGGGTGGGACCTCCCAACTGGGGTCTTCTGCCAGCTCAGCTGGTGTTTTCTGGACAACAGAGACTTGAAAATTCCCTGGAATGGAGCTCCTAGAGGGAGGGCTGAGCTGCCATCTTTGCTGTAGCCATCCAGCCTTAGGGCTTTGGAGAATCCAAGCTGACTAGGGGTGGAAGCGGTCCCCCAGCACAGCATGGCTGCTCTCCAAAAACATGGCCAGACTGCTTTTTTAAGCAGGTCCCCAGTCCCCTTCCTCCTTGCTGGGCAGGACTCCCCAACTGGGGTCTCCAGCCATCCTCACCAGTGCTCTGTTTGGGTGACTTTGCTGTTCCAGCCTTCAAACTTTGGAAAGTCCGAGACAACCAGGGACTAAAGGGACCCCAAGCACAGCACAGCTGCCCTACAGAAACATGGCCGGACTGCTTTTTTAAGTGTGTCCCCAGTCCTGTTCCTCACCACCAGGTGGGACTTCCTGACCAGGGCCTCTAGCTATCCCCACTGGTGTTCTCTGGCTGACACAGGTTTCAAACCACGCTGGGACAGAGCTCCCAGAGGGAAAGTCAGGCTGCCATCTTTGCTGTTTGGGCAGCATAACCATTCCAGCCTTCAGGCTTTGGAGTGTCAGGGGCAACTGGGGGCTGAAGCAGACGCCCCAGCAGAGCACAGCTGCTCTATGAAAACATAGCCAGATTGCTTTTCTTTTCTTTTTTTTTTTTTTTTTTGAGACGGAGTCTCGCTCTGTCACCCAGGCTGGTGTGCAGTGGCCGGATCTCAGCTCACTGCAAGCTCCGCCCCCAGGGTTTACGCCATTCTCCTGCCTCAGCCTCCCAAGTAGCTGGGACTACAGGCGCCCGCCACCTTGCCTGGCTAGTTTTTTGTATTTTTTTAGTAGAGACGGGGTTTCACCGTATTAGCCAGGATGGTCTCGATCTCCTGACCTCGTGATCTGCCCGTCTCGGCCTCCCAACAGATTGCTTTTCTAAGCAGGTCTCCAATCCCATTCTTCCTTCCTGAAATGGACCTCCCAACCAGGGTCTCCAGCCACCTCCTACAGGGTTTGGGCTGGCAACAGGTCTGTACCTCCCTGGGATGGAGCTCCCTGGGAGGGGCAGGCTGCCGTCATGGCTGGTTTGCAGCCTTCACAGGTACTAGAAAATTCAAGGCGACTAGGGACCAGAGCAGGTAGCAAGCATACCACAACAGCTCTATGAAAAAGCAGCCAGACTGTTAGATGGGTGCCCATTCCCGTATCTCCTCACCAGGAAGCTATCAAGCCAGCCACCCTGCACCAGAGCTATCAAGCCAGTAGCAGCTTGGCAATTCCCTGGACAAAGCCTCCAGGAGCAACTAAAAGCCTCTCTGCCACTGCCTCTGCAGTGGAACTACACTTGCTACCCTCAGACTAATGAAGAAGCAAAGATCCTAAGTGCCTTATTCACACCTCCAACAAGCTGCAATTGACCCAAGGAGGAAGGCCAGACTGTCTCACATGGGTCCCACACACCCTCCACTGCTCATCACCAGACAGGGAACCCCTGGCTTGGCCCCATAGCACAGACCCTCCATCCTGGGCTGATTGCACTAAGCGATTGTGGACCTGCATCTCTCTGGGATGGAGTCCCCAGGAGCCAAGCAAAAGATCCTTGGCCACAATCACTACTAAGGTCCCTTCCTCCACTGCCTCCAAGTGGAGGAGGGAACACAAGTACTGAGATCACACCAGAGTGGCAGTGAGCAGCCCAGGAGTGCCAAGCCACAATCTATAGCCAGCACTCAAGAGGGAGAGGAACCCCCCCTTTCAGAGTGTTGAGAGAGAACACAGCTGCAACTGTGAGGAAATACAGGGGAGCCACATAACTGAGCAAAAGTCTACCAACTGATTAATTAGCCTAAGTGCCACCTACTGGATCACACCCCAAAGCTTCAACACCAAAAATACCTCACTAACATACTCAAGCCTGAAACCAGAGATAATAAGTGAGCTTCAAATAAAGACCCTGCACAAAGCCTTGGCTTGGTGAAAAAATCCAGAAAAGTCTATCAACTGTACTCAATCTACACTGCAGTTAAAGGAATACCCCACATGCAGAGATGAGAAAGAACCAAAGCAAGAACTCCAGTAATTCAAATGGCTAGAGTATTATATGTCCTCCAAATGATCACACCAGTTCTCCAACATGAGTTCTTAACCAGGCTAAGCTGGCTGAAATGATAGAAATAGAATTCAGAATATGGACAGGAACGAAGATCATTGAGATTCAGGAGGATGGCAAAACCTAATCCAAGGAAACTAAGAGTTACAATAAAGAACAATAGAGCCAGCTCCCTCCATGTTCCTGCAAAAGACATTATCTTGTCCTTTTTTTAAGGTTGTATAGTATTCCATGGTGTATATGTACTACATTTTTTTATCCAATCTGTCACTGGTGGGCATTTAGGTAGATTTTATGTCTTTGCTATTGTGAATAGTGCTGCAATGAACATTCATATGTGTGTGTCTTTATGGAGGCTATATTGTCCTTGGCAAACTAACACAGGAACAAAAAACCAAATATTGCATGTTCTCACTTACAAGTGGGAGCTAAATGATGATAATTTTTTAACACAAAGAAGGAAATAATAGACACTGGGGTCTACTTGAAGGTGGAGAATGGGAAGAGGGAGAGGAGCAGAAAAGATAACTACCGAGCACTGGGCTTACTGGACTTAAAACCTGGGTGATGAAATAATCCGTACAACAAACCCCCATGACATGGGTTTATCTATGCGACAGACCATCACACGCACCCCCAAACCTAAAATAAAAGTTAAAAAAAAAACTGATTGTTGTGTATTGATAGTGTATTCTGAAATCTTGCTAACATAGTTTAGTAGTTCTAACAGTTTTTTAGTGGACTCTTTCACATGTGTAGTTTTTCTATACATATGATCACATCATCTTCAAATAAAGATAATTTTACATCTTCTTTTCCAGGGCAGATGCCTTTTATTTATTTCTTTCCCCAGCTGTCCTGGTTAGAACCTACCGTACAATGTTGAATAAGAGTGACAAGAGCAGACATCCTTGTATTATTACTGATTTTAGACAGAAAGCATCCAGTCTGTCACCATTAAGTATGATGTTAGCTATGTGGTTTTCATATATGCCCTTTATCAGGTTGAGGAAGTTCCTTCCCCTTTATTTACTAAGAGTTTTATCATGAATTCATGTTGGATTTTCTCAAATACTTTTTCTGAATCTATTGAGGTAATCCTGTGATTTTTTTTTTCATTCTACTGATATGATTTTCAGATGTTAAACCAGTCTTACATTCCTGGGATAAAACAAGCTGATTCTAAAATTCATATTGAACTTCAAGGGATCCAGGATAGCCAAAACAATCCTGAAAAAGAAACAAAGTAGAAGGACTCACAATTCTCAATTTTGAAACTTACCACAAAGCAAGGGTAATTAAGAGAGTACACTATTAGCACAACGATAAACATAAACATCAGTTGAATAGAACTGAGAGTCCAAAAATAAACCTATGTATCTATGGTCAACAGATTTTTGACAAAGGTGCCAGGATCCTACAGTGAGGAAAGAATAGTCTTTTTAACAAATTGTGCTGGGACTGCTGGATATTCACGCAGAAAATGAAATTGGACACTTACTGTATAAAATTATTAATTCAAAATGGATCAAAGCACAAACAAATGGAAAGACATCCCATGCTCATGGATTAGAAGAATCAATATGGTTAAAATGACTATACTGCCCAAAGCAATCTACAGATTCTATGCAATTCCTATCAAATTACCAACATCATCTTTCACAGAATTAGAAAAAACAATACTAAAATTCATAGGGAACCAAAAGAGAGCCCAAATAGCCAAAGCAATCCTAAGCAAAAAGAACAAAGCCAGAGGCATCACATTACCCAACTTCAAACTACTCTATACTAAACTATACAAGGCTATAGTAACCAAAACATTATGGTACTTGTATGAAAATAGACACATAGATCAGTGTAAAAGAACAGAGAACTCAGAAGTAAAGCCACATATTTTCAACCAACACATCTTCGACAAAGTCAACAAAAAACAATGAGGAAAGAAACTCCTATTCAATAAATGGTGCTGGGAAAACTGCCTAACCATATGCAGAAGAAAATAACTGGACCCCTGTCTCTCACCACATACAAAAATTAACTCATGATGGATTAAAGACTTAAATGTAAGTCCTCAAACGATAAAAATTCTAGAAGAAAACCTAGGAAAAACTTCTCCGGACATCAGTCCAGGAAAAGAACTTCTCACTAAGACCCCAAAAGCAATGCAACAAAAACAAAAATAGACAAATGGGACTTAAATAAACTAAAGACATTATGCGCTGCAAAAGAAACTATCAACAGAGTAAACAGACAATCTACAGGATGAGAGAAAATTTTTGCAACCTATGCATCCAATAAAGGACTAATATCCAGAATCTATAAGGACTTTAAACAAATCGACAAGAAAAAAACAAATAACCCCATTAAAAAGTGGGCAAAGGGCCAGGTGTGGTGGCTCATACCTGTAATCCCAGCACCTTGGGAGGCCAAGGTGGGTGGATCACCTGAGGTCAGGAGTTCAAGACCAGCCTGGCCAACATGGTGAAACCCCATCTCTACTAAAAATACAAAAAATTAGCTGGGCAGGGTGGTGGGCACTGTGATCCCAGCTGCTTGGGAGGCTGAGGCAGGAGAATCACTTGAACCCAGGAGGCAGAGGTTACAGTGAGCCAAGATCCCGCCACTGCACTCCAGCCTGGGCAACAAGAGTGAGACTCTATCTCAAAAAGGAAAAAAAAAAATAAGTGGGCAAAGGATGGAAACAGTTCTCAAAAGAAAACATAAAAGCAGTCAACAAACATAAGAAAAAAAATGCTCAACATAATCATCAAAGAAATACAGATCAAAACCACAATAAGATATCACCTCATACCAGTCAGAATGGCTATTGATACGGTTAGGCTTTGTGTCCCCAGCCAAATCTCACCTTGAATTGTAATCCCCATAATCTTCACAATCCCCACATGTCAAAGGAGAGACCAGGTGGAGGTAATTAACGGGGGGCAGTTCCCCCATGCTGTTCTCATGATAGTAAGAGAGTTCTCATGAAATCTGATAGTTTTAAGGGGCTCCTCCCCCTTTGCTTGGCTCTTCTCCTTCCTGCCACCTTGTGAAGAAGGTGCCATGCTTCCCCTTTGCCTTCCACCATGATTGTAAGTTTCCTGAGACCTCCCCAGCCATGCTGAACTGTGAGTTAATTAAACCTCTTTCTTTTATAAAATACCCAGTCTTGGGCAGTTCTTTACAGCAGTGTGAAAATAGACTAATACAGCTATTATTAAAAAGTCAAAAATAACACATTATGGCAGGGCTGCAGAGGAAAGGGAACACTTATAAACTATTGGTGGGAATGTAAATCAGTTCAACCCCTATGGAAAACAGTGTAGAGAGTTCTCAAATAACTAAAAATAGAACTACCATTTGACCCAGCAATCCCACTACTGGGTAGCTACCCAAAGGAAAAGAAATTATTATTTCAAAAAGATGCCTATACTTGTATGTTTACTGCAGCACTATTCACAATACCAAAATCATGGAATCAACCTAAGTCCACCAACACTTGATTGGATAAAGAAAATAGGGGACACATACATCAAGGAATACTATGCAGCCATAAAAAAGAATGAAATCATGTCCTTCACAGGAACATGGACTGAGCTGGAGGCCATTATTCTAAGAGAAATAACAGAAATAGGAAATAAAATACCACACATTCACAGTTACAAGTGTGAACTAAACAGTGGGTAACATGGACGTAAAGATGGGAAAAACAGACACAAAGAACTCCAAAAAGGGGAAAAGTGGAAGAGGGGTGAAGGCTGAAATGCTACCTATTGGGGACTATGTTTAATATTTGGTTGATGGTTTCACTAGAAACCCAAACCTCAGCATTACACATTATGCAATATAACAAACCTCCACCTATCCCCAAATCTAAAATGAAATTTCAAATTTAAAAATTAGTAATTTAAAAAAATGGATCAAAGACCTAAGTGTAAGATCAAAACTATAAACCTCCTAGAAGAAAACATAGAATAAACTTTTATAACCTTGGTTTTGGCAAAGGATTCTTAGATATATACAAAAATAATGAGAAATGAAAGAGTAGATCAATTGGACTTCACCAAAATAAAAAATCTTTTGCTTCAAAGGACACTGTCAAGAAAATGAAATGGGCCTATAAAATAGAAAAAAAATGCAAATCAAATATCTGATATTAGACTTGTATCTAATATATATCTGTTACAATTCAGTAATACAAAGGCAAATAACCAAATTTAAAACTGGGCAAAGGAAATGAATACACAGTTATCTAAATAAGATATACAAATGATCATTAAGCACATGAAAAGATGCTCAGTATCCTTAGTCACTAGGAAAATGCAAGTCAAAACCACAATGAGATATCACTTCTTACCCACAAGGGTTAGCAAGGATATAGAAAAACTGTAACCCTCATACACTGCTGGTAGGAATGTAAAATGGGGCAGCTGCTTTGAAAACAGTATGTCAGTTCCTTAAACAATTAAACATACAGTTACTACATGGCCCAGTAATTATACTCAGGTATATTTCTAAGAGAAATGAAAACACATGTCCACGCAGAAACATGTACATGAATGTTTATAGCAACATTATTCATAAGAACCAAAGGGTGGAAACAACTCAAATGCTCCTCAGTTAATGGACAAACAAAATGTGATCTATCCAGACAATGAAATATGTTAGGCCATAAAAAATGAAGTTGTAATACATGCTACAACATGTATGAACCTTGAAGATTATTCCAAGCAAGAAAAGCCTATTACAAAAGACCACATATTAAATGATTCCATTCATATGACATGTCCAGAATAGGGAAATCCATAGAGACAGAACATAGGTTAGTAGTGCCTAAGCTGGAGTGGTGGGGAAAGGTATTATGAAAAGGGGTGACAGCAGAAACATGCAGGCTTTCTTTTCGGAGTGATCAAACAGTTCTAAAGCTGATTGTGGAGATGGTTGCACATATCTGTGAAAAAACTAAAACCTATTGATCTATTTGGTCAAGTTATATGGTATGTAAATGGTATCTTTAACAAGCTGTTAAAAATATTTACAATTTATGACAGATGATTTTTATGAGGTGCTTCAGTCTTAAGCATTCAAAGAAATTGATAGGAAAAGTAGTAAAATCCCCAAAAAGAAATGGGGAAAAAGAAAAATGGCCAATTCACAAGAGAAGAAATACAAATGGCAAATAAACCTGAAAAAAATAAATTCAACATTAGCAGTTGCTGAAAGAAAACGAACATAAAAACAAGCATCATTTACCTATCAAATTATCATGGTGTAAGAGAGAGGAGCAAGCATAGCACAGTGTAAATATAGATACACACATACACATCCATACAGATATTATATGGTTGTTGAATTTTACAAGTTAATCCCCAAGTGCATGTGCACACACACACAGCATACCAAAGGAGTATTAGTGGTTGTGCTGTACTGTAAAATTATGTAGATGGATTACAATGAGCAATAAAAAAATTTTTAAGTAGGTATTTTAAAAAATCCATGAAACTATCCCCTTTAATGTAATCAAAGGAATGAAAAGATCAATGAAGAAGGCAGCATTCTGGAGAGAAATGTGGGCAGCTGCTCACAGTGAGGCGATCACAAACACGTTTCTATTGGAACAACCCCACACCTACGAAGGCAAAAGGTGCCACAGGATATGCCCATCCATGTGGTAGACATCTTCATTCATTACCTGCTTTAGAAGTAACAAGCTGCAGCACAAGAGGTCGTCTTGTTACAATGCCCGACCCTCGAGGAAGAAAGTCCCTAAAAAAAGTAAGAAATATAGATTAAGTCATGAAGGAATTCTGATCACCTATACATTCATAAACCAAGTTCCACAGCAATTCTCCTAATTCCCAACCTTTCAATGTATCATTTGTCCAAAAAATGATAGGCCCATCTTAATAAAAGAAGCGTTTTCAAAGTTAAAAAAAAAGGAGGGCCTTATATTGATTGCATAGAAATCCATGTATATTATCATAATGACCTCATTGGAATATGCCATTCATTCATCTAGCTGAAATTTATAAAAGTTTCCACTTAGTTTCTGTGTATTATCAATTAATTTTGATTTTCAGAGAATCAGCATTAAAGAAAATATTTGATACTGAAATTAATTCTTAACCTCTTTTTGATAATTAAAAAACCCAGTACGCTCTTTGGCCTCAAGATCAATATTAGCACCGTCAAATCCTGACCATTACTAAAGGCACATTAGATTGTATCCTCTAAATATACTGACATTTTTCTCCAATAAAAGGAAACGAGGCCGGGCACAGTGGTCCACACCTGTAATCCCAGCACTCTGGGAGGCCGAGGCTGCTGAATCGCTTGAGCCCAGGAGTTTGAGACCAGCCTGGACAATGTAGCAAAAACCCAGCTCTACAAAAAAAAAAAAAAAAAAAAACCTACAAAAATTAGCCAGCCAGACATGGTGGTGTGGGCCTCTAGTCCCAGTTACTCAGAAGGCTGAGATAGGAGGATCGCTTGAGCCTGGGAGGCGGAGTTGCAGTGAGTCAAGGTCACACCACTGCACTCCAGCCTGTGCAACAGAGTGAGACTCTTGTCTAAAAAAAAGGACACATAAAACGTGGAATCAAGCAGAAACAGATATTTCGTCTGTAGAAATTAACAGCAGAAAACAAACACTGCAACTTGAGTTTTGTTTGTTCTCATTCCATTTGTTCTTATTCCTGATAAATGGAGGTTTTGATAAAGTTCATATTTCAAATGGCATATTAATAAACACTAAGCCAATAAAACTGCAGCAAAGAGAGTACTATATAACATTACATCTGCAATGCAACATAACTTATTGCTGATTCTGCAACATCAAAGAATTCATAAACATACCTATAGCACAGTTTTTAAACACATTTAGAATGTCTCACAACTTTTAGAGGAATCATCACAGAATTCCACTCAAAATAAACTTTTCACTCAATGGCAGTGTTTCTCAAAATGTGGTTCCAGGCCCTCCAGAAAGTGTTATAACCACAGACACCCAGGACTACTCCTGAAGCTACAGATTCATTATACTCAGGGGAAGGCATGCAGCATTTGTACTCTTAACAAGCTCGCAGATGTTTCTGATGCTCACCAAGGTTTGAAAACCACTGGCCTCAAGTCAGGATATGTTACTCAACAATTCAGTGGGCAATAACAATTCACGTGGCATACTATGAGTTTTGTAGGAAATTTGGCAGAACAGAGCTTCAACACAGATGGGATTTCAATGAACAGCAGCTTATAAAATAGGCAAAGGACAGTGAGAATGCTCCAAAACCCAAGCGTTTAGCTGCACTGGTAGTTTGGAATGGAGAGTCAAAAAGATAGAATCAAGCCAAATTTCTCCCACTACAACTAATTTCTTTGGCAAGTGCTACTGTATGTTCTGACAGAGGAAATAGTACTGAATAACCTTGAGTTAATGACTTTTCTCATTGACTTCAAGGACCAAAGTTCATTTAGAATGTCAGTGTATATGACTACAATAGAAAATAGTGAAATTGCAGATTTGCACGTGCTTTTGAAAATGCCACTGAAATAGCATTATTTATTCATCGAAAAAAATTCACTGAGAAATTAAGAAGTGCTAGGGAGATGCTGTGGGCATGGACTCATGCTGGGTAGACACCAGGAATTTGGAACCTAATGGGAACAAAACATATTCATGAAAACCATTAAAGAAGGGAAGATAAACTACATTGGAGTTCAGAAAAGAGAAAGAACAATACTCTCCTTATAATGATGATTTGAATAGATTTAAATACATACAACTAAATGCACTTTTAATATTCTTCATGTGCTACATTAGAATAACTGCTAGTTTAGATAGCTTCAACAATCATTTAAAATTTAATCAAAATAAACAAAGTATCTACTTTGTTGTGTTTTTTTACTTTTAACCAAAAAGGAAGAGGTTAATTTGAGAATCAAAATGAATTTAGGGAGGGAAAAAAGCAAAACTCCAGAGTAAAGAGCTAGACGGCACCATGGAATACTATCCAGCCATAAAGAAGGCTGAGTTTATGTCCTTTGCAGGGACATGAATGAAGCTGGAAACCATCATTCTCAGCAAACTAACACAAGAACAGAAAACCAAACACCGCATGTTCTCACTCATGAGTGGGAGCTGAACAGTGAGAACACATGGACACAGGGAGAGGAATATCACACATCAGGGCCTGTCAGGGAGTGGAGGGTCAGGGGAGGGACAGCATTAGGAGAAATACCTAATGTAGATGACGGGTTAATGGGTGCAGCAAACCACCATGGCACATGTATACCTATGTAACAAACCTGCACGTTCTGCATATGTATCCCAGAACTTTAAAGTACAATAATAATAATAAAAAAAAAATTTAAGTCAGGATATAAAAATAAAAGGAGCCGGAGGGCATCTGAGCCATGAGGACCATGAGTGAAATTTCAGGATGTATAAAATGCCAAGGAAAAATGATGAATGGCCTGAATAATGCCATTTAACAAGTCAATACAATATTTTCTTCAAGAAAAAAAAGGCAGAGAAGAAAGGACAGAGAGAAGAAAGAAGAAAAAAAGGTTTAGTCCCTCTATACCTTCATGCTGAGACCTGTTTCAATTCATGCTTGTGACCATATATTTAGATGCAGATTTAGTAACAATCCCTGTGAACACTGTTAAAGCAAAATAGAACATACCAAACATTATAAATAGCAAATAATTGTGTGTTGACTAAAAATCCACAGATACATCTAACATTTTTCTCTACATTTTTTTATTAAGCAAACAGAGCTTTTCATTAAGAGTAATAAATAGATTCTGGTATCTAACCCCCTTCTTATTAACTCACAGTTACTAGTTCCCTTCATGGCTCTCACCAGTCCTACCTCTGACAGATACATTCTCACAAAAAGCCAAAAATTTTGATAATCAAATTTTACTACTTGGAAGTCTCTCCTGCTTCACAGGCATCTCTGAAGTACAACAAAGTGCTAAAGAAAAGCTTCTCTCTTCTTAAGAGTGAGCAGCTAATCTGGCCATCCTAAAGATACATCTCCTTCTGATGGCCCAGCACACTCTTGCTGTGTGAACTAAGGAGATGAGTCCTCAAATGAGAAACACAGAACCCTGCTTTGAATACTAGCTCTGCCACTGAATGGGCAAAATTCTCTCAGAACCCATTTCTTTTACTACTAAACTGAGATAATGCTAACTACGGCCCAAGTTGTATGGATCAAATGAAATGCAACATACACCAACAATTTAAAAATTTTAAAACCCAAGCACCACGGGAAAATGTTACTATTATTTTTGATATAACACAGCCACAGTGTGTTTTCCCTGATATTGTAGTATTCATTTGCCTTGAAAAACTAAGCACCTACCTGCAATATTTTAACATTTTGCTACTGGAATTTGAAGATAGGAGCCACAGACCCCACTTGAACTATCCTCTTAGTGTTGATGACCTGCAAGGGTTTGGAAAGCCCTCCCTCATGCCTGCCTTCAGCAACAGGGAGCCAAAGCACTGACATGAACAATATTGAATAATTCATTAGCCACTGAGCACCATCATCCAATTGAATTGTATCATTTTCTGTGCAATAGATTTTTCTCCCATAAGCATATTTTATGGGAAAACCTGTAACCATGTTTTATGGGAAAACATTTTTTAAATTCATGCTGGAAAAATAATGACTATTCCTTTAGTATTACTTTGGATTTAGACTACATATTTTTAATTTATTTTCTAATAAATCTATATAAAAATAAAATATGTATGCCATTTTTCCTGCAAAATGTACCTTCAAAGAGTAACCTGAAAATTCAGTGTTATTAAATTGAGTCTGTTATATGGCCCAGATGCCTTATTTGTGGTTGAACTGTACAGATTTTTAGCCAGAGAGAGTGCTTCCCTCTGGATGCCATATGCCAGCTACAAATCAAATGCCTTTCTTTTCTCTCAACCCATCTCAATAAAGCATTAATCTTCAGTGTTAACAGCTGGTCTTCAGGCAATAAGTCAATGCTCTTTCACAGCTTCCTGACTCCTAGACAAAAAATAGAGTACAATTCCCACACTATGGTTTAAGAACCACCTTGATGACATTTCTTATTGGCTCTTCCAGTAACTGAGTTACCAGGAAATATAGTTATTGCTCCACTAGGAAAAGAATGACTTTTGGAAGCCTGAAAAAGGACAGCACACTAGCTGTATCAACAAAACTCAAAAACATTCCCCCCTGGCAGCAAATAGAGCAACTACAGAGACGGTCTCTTCAATATAGATGTAAATGATTGTTAACCAGATAATCTGTACAGTAAATAAATGTTTAACATCTGCACTTAACTGAAGATGGGAGGCATAACTCATAGTTTCCTAGAAGTTGATTCATGGAGCCAATTTATTCAAAAATAAAGAAGCTCAGCCTTGGAGGAGGACAACATGCAAATAAAAAATAACTATAATAAGCATAACAGGTACTATGCTTAAGTTTCACACAAGATACGGTATCAACACACAGCAAAGAATATCTGTCCTGCTTGGAGGAGCTGCTAGAAACAATATCTGAGAAATATGAGGTAGGATGCATTCCACAGAAAATCAGATGTACGAAGACATGGAAGACCAGAGTGGCACAAAACATCACAGAACTGTAAACATTAAAGAGAGATCCGAATGAGATAGAGAAGAGTCTAGAGAAGGAAGCCAGAAAAGACCTCAGAGGTCTTTACTGGTAGTTTGTGTTTGTCTATTTTCTGTGAGAACAGGAAGGCACTATAGAGTTTTAAGTGATCAGATTTGCATTTCAGAATAATCACCGGGGATTATATAGAGAACGTTGAAAAAGAGAAAGATCAAAGACAGGGTGATGAGTCACTAGTCACTAGCCAGTCTAGGTCATTCAGAAAGAAGATAATAAAGGTCGAGTCCAAGGCAGTAATGGTAGAGACGGAAAGAAGACCAATGGCAGGATTTAATGATTGCTTTGATACGGAATCTCCTTCTGATGAATCTCCTTCTAATGTAGTGATACGGAAGAGTTAGGATAAATGTCACATTTCTGGTGTGGGTAGCTGGTTGAACAATGGTATCACTAACCAGGACAGGAAATAAAGGAAGATCTGGTTAATATAGTGCTTACCATGTGCCAGCACCAATCTGATAGCTTTATATGCATTAACTTGTTCGATCTCACAACATCCTATGCAGTAGGTACTATTGTTATTCTTACTTCGCAGATGAGAAAACAGAAGCACACAAAAGTCAGACAATTTGCACAGGGTCATAAAGCTAGTAAGTGACATACGGGACTCAAATTTAGGGAGTCTAACTCTAGCATTTGTGCTCTTGACCATTTTTATCTACATTGTAAAAGAAATGGGGGAAGAAAATGAGCAGTCCTTATTTGTACACATTGATCTTTACATGCCTGGGGAATACCCAGATTGAAACAACATGCAGACAGTTAGACTGAACAGTTGGTACTCAGGACAAAAGTCTTATATGGACACAATAATTTGATAGTCAGCAACAGAGCAGGAAGTTGAAGCCAAAAGAACAGATGAGTAGGAATGGAGTGGAAACAAGTGATTAATATTGACTCTCAGAAATGCCAACATTTAATGTGTACCCGAAAGAAGTGGAACTGAGAGAACAGAAAGAGGCTACCAGAGAGGTAAGCCAAACACTAGAACACAAAATCACATTAACCTCTTAAACATCTCCACTAGGTGTCTGAAACCAAACATCTCTACAACTCAATTCATTACAATCTATCCAAATGTTTCTCCACCTTCATTCCCAATCATAATCCACATCATCAGCATCCATATACATCAGCCAAGCCAAGCACCTCAGAATCATCCATCCTCCATCTACCTCTATCCTCATGCTCCAAGTTGGTCAACATGTCCTCCTGATTCTATCTTAATATCTCTTAAATTCACCCTCTCTTGTCTATTTGGATCACCAATCCAGCTGCCACCAACTCTCATATAAAGTGCTACACTGCTCTCATGACTAATTTCCCTGCATCTAATTTGAGCACCCTCCTATCCAACTTTAACAGGGACATCAGTTCTATCACATCATTACCAGACTTTAAATCACTGAATGACTCCCCATTATCTTTAGCATGAAATCCAAATCTTAGTATCACTTACAAAATATTTTATTTCTGACCACTCCCCAAGTGAAACCCTACATCAGAGGCATAGAACCCCTTACAACTAATTTAACCTATTATTTCAACAAATGTGCATCATGTGTCTACTACAAGCTAAATGAAGCTTTAGACACTGGAGATATAACAGTAAACAAAGCAGAAATAAAGCCTTGTCCTCTAGTGGAAGTCTCTGTGTGCGTCTGTGCTCTCAGACTTGGTGTCTAGGCACATCCCTATCCCCCTAAATCTTCAACACTCAGCTGTATGTCATCTTCTCTGGGAGTCTTCTCGAGATCCCCCCACCCCGACATGTCTCTACCTAAGCTCTCAACACACATTGTCTGCTCCCTCACCCCTGTGTGTTCCCTCAGAGCCTCCTTCAGTGCCTAGGCACTAAATATTTTTTCACTTTCTACATCCCCTTTCGAGAAGATTCATCATTGCTCCATATAGTCATAACATGGAGAGAAAACAATCCTATATCTAATTCACAACTGGCAGACAGCTACAAGGCATTATACGGACCAAAAGAATAGGCAAGATGACTCTCAACTCACCAATAATTTGCTGGGGTCATTTAAATTGATATTATGAACATTTAAGACTCAAACATATTCACCAAATTACAAAATACAGAATACTAGGTGGGCCAATATTATTGACCCTGTCTAATGACATGGAATGGAATTTGAAGAAAATAAAATTTTTTTAAAATACAGAACCAATATATTTTTAAAATGTTTTCCTTAAAAACAGAGAAATCTCAGCCGGGCATGGTGGCTCATGCCTGCAATCCCAGGACTTTGGGAGGACGAGGTGGGCAGATCACCTGAGGTTGGGAGTTTGAGACAAGCCTGACCAACATGGAGAAACCCCATCTCTACCAAAAATACAAAATTAGCCAGGGGTGGTGGTGGACACCTGTAATCCCAGCTACTCAGGAGGCTGAGGTAGGAGAATCGCTTGAACCCAGGAGGTGGAGGTTGCGGTGAACCAAGATTGTGCCATTGGACTCCAGCCTGGGCGACAAGAGCAAAACTCCATCTCAAAAAAAAAAACCAAACAAACGAACAGAGAAATCTCTTTTAAAACTTAATTTTCAAAGTATTTAATATAATTTTCTGGCCATGCACAGTAGCTTACGTCTGTAATCCCAACAATTTGGGAAGCCAAGGCAGGAGGATCACCTGAGCCCAGGAGTCCCAGACCAGCCTGAGCAACATGGCGAGACTCCCCTCTCTACAAAAAATTTAAAAATTAGCTGGGCGTGGTGGCTTCAGCCTGTAGTCCCAGCTACTCAGGTGCCTGAGGCAGGAGGATTGCTTGAACCCAGGAGGTCGAGGTTGCTGTGAGCCATGTTCATGCCACTGCACTTCAGCCTGGGTGACAGAGTGAGACTGTCTTAAAAACAAACAAAAAAAAAATCTGTGCACCATAATAATTCCTATAGGAGTACTATCTCACAATATTTCAATATACTGATCCAACAAAAAAAGAAACAGAAGGAAAGGGAAACAGGGAAAGAGGGAAAAGAAAGGAGATAGGAAGAGAAAGACAGACAAATCACACTAATACTGCCCACCCCCTGCTCCAAGAAGCACTGAGGTCAAGAATACAATTCCACACCCTGAACACAATAGTGCTATTAAAATAGCTCTGTACTTTCATGTCCAAATCCGGGAACTTTGCCAACCATTACAATGCCATTTTAATCGCTAGAGGAAGTAATTTTACCAAAATCCACAGATTTAATTGGAAATTTTCTACTGCAGTTTACTTTTTTCTCTAAATTATTGCCAAATATTAAGAATATTAGTACTTACAGATTTGCAAAGAATCATATTTTGATGCTGTCAGCTACTCTATAATATGAAGTACTCAACACCATCATAATTTTATTTGAAAAACATACCTACAAATTCAATGCTTTTACTTATTTTTTATTGACATCTTTAAGAATCTCAATATTTTACTTTTATTCACAAAATTTCTAAACAACATAGTTTTATTAAATCTAAATATTCAATAATTAATGGTTCCCACTGAAACATTTAGAATGCAAAAGTTTCTGAGTCAGGGATCTATAAACTGAACAAAGAAGGCAGTTCTCAGTTTACAAATACTAAGTGTTCTCCCCACCAGGAACCATGCTCAGGAACTTAATGCCTTAATATTTAATCAATTTTATTTGCCTATTCACGAAGTCAGTTTGTTCAAGAATTTAAAGCACCAGATGAACAAGTCCTGGCATAAAATACAGGCACTTAGCTTTCACTTTTTCCAAATCACAGATTATATCTTACCCAAGTTGGCTGCCAGGAAAACGAATGGCAAAAAGCCCTAGTAAAAAGATCGCTGGTTGCCTACCTACTATCTATTTTCCCTTTCTTATTAACAGAATCCCAATTTTGCTGGGAATGGCAATGTGCCCAACTTTAATAGACAAATCAATCTGCATTTCCCATCCTCCCTTGCAAATGGGGTGTCCACATGACTAACTTCTACCCAGTAAGATGTAATTAGAGGTTTTGAGTGACATCAGAATAGTTCCTTTAAAAGGATCTGATTTCGTTAATGTGTACCTTTTACCCTTCCTCTTTTGTCTCCCTGTCAGCTATACATGATAGTGGAGCTGCAACAACCACCTTCATACCACAAGGCAATCTTGCAGATGGAAGCTATGTGCTAAGAATGGCAGATCAGAAAAGGACAAAGAGTAGGATAGTGATGACATTATAGGTCACTGGAACTAGCCTTGTACTACCTAGGAAGGAGACAAAGAAAAAGAGAGACAGACAGACAGTGCTTTAAGCCAGTGTTTCTCACCCTTCTTTTCATTACGGTTCCCCTAATGAAACTTATTTGATATTTTTCCCCATTAAATGTTCCCCTATTAAGTTTAATATCATAGATACACTATATATCAGTATATGTGCTCTACATACACCTGTGCTTTAAACATAAAAAAAGATTCTTTTTGTCCCCCAAGAACCAATTTTTGCCCTGTTGGGGGGCAATATCACCCCAACTGAGAATATGTATTATACATCAACAAAAAATAAAACTCAGGATGCTAAACATTCAGTTCTGTTAGCCACCCCTTCCTGCAGAGTTTCTAAAAGAAATGCATGTGGAAAGGATAAACTGAGCTGGCTTTTGCTGCAAACTTCAATGTATTCCCTTTCCAACCCTGGAAACATGGGCTGGACCACATGGAATCCTCATTTGACCTTAGGTAAGTGGTAGCCCTAAGGCCTGGTACCAAAGAGGCTCAAAGGCCTCCCTTGCCCCTCTCCATGAAGCCTATACATGAATCTCAGACTTTTCTTTGACGCGGCAGTGACTAGAAAAGGTCCACCTGTGGAAGATAAACCAGCCAGTGGGAAGAAGCAACAGCAAGAAAACACTTACCCGATGACAAGGGCAGTTCTGGTCTAGGCAGCTCACGTCAACCCCTTCCCTACTAAGGACTCAGATGAAGAAATGGGGCCCAATTACTGTCCTTGGTCCTGAATATACATTACCAGCTCCTTGGCAGGAGGCTGGAAAAGAAGAGCATGGATAGGGTAGAAGTGAGCTTCCCCAGCCAATAGTGTGCTCTTTTGTTTTCACTATTTTAAGATGTTAGAGGCTGGGCTCGGTGGCTCACATCTGTAATCCCAGTACTTTGGGAGGCCAAGGTGGGCAGATCACCCAAGGTCAGGAGTTCAAGACCAGTTTGGCCAACACAGTAAAACCCTGTCTATACTAAAAATACAAAAATTAGCTGGGCGTAGTGGCACGTGCCTGTAATCCCAGCTATTCAGGAGGCTGAGGCAGGAGAATCGCTTGAACCGGGGAGGTGGAGGTTGCAGTAAGCTGGAGCGCCACTGCACTCCAGCCTGGGCAACAAGAGCGAAACTCCATCTCGAAAAAAAAAAAAAAGATGTTAGGGGGAAAATGAGGTATTTAATTGGAAGCCAAAAAAGTGTAGGTTGGTTTCTCCACTAAAACAGAATGGAGCACCACCACGGTCACATCCTGTTTATTTTAAAAGAATGGAATCTGATTTTCCAATTAACCAGGAAGGATTTAAGTGGATTCTTGGATCCAGCTTTTCTCTCACTCTCTGGAAGCCACATCCATGATTCCTCCATGCAAATTTTTTATTCCCAGAACAGCTGGCTCCGAAGTGATTCCACACTAATTTCACACTTCTGTGTTGACTCCTCAACCACAGAAGCCCTTATCTAATGCCTTTCTTTACCCAACTCACTCTTAAAAACATGTTGACGCAGCCTCCTGTGGGAAGCATTTCCTGATATGCCGGCATATTTAGATACCCCTACTGTTTATTCCAAAAGTACCAGGAGCCCAACTCAAATCCTCTCCTATGTAAGCTCTCTTAGGACAGGACAACCTTGCTCATTTCTATAAGGCACAGTCTTACAGGCTCATAGTAAGTAGTCAAATATATTAGCTGCTATTATCCTTATCATCATCATTACTATCATTGTCATCATTTTTAGTATTGGTAAGTTATTCTGGATTCATTTATTATTTACCGAAATTCATTTCTGAAGCTAATATATCACCATATCAACAAGTAGTGATTATCTCTTGCTAGTCACAGGTAAGCATGTAGCTTCAGGGTAGGCTACATCCAATTTGTCACACTGTTCAGTAGCTCCCCCTTACCTAAAGGAGATATGTCCCAAGACCCCCAGTGGGTGCCTGAAACCACAGATAGTCCCTGACTCTATAATACTAACAGGCAGATAGTATATACTACGTGGATACGTTAGGCAAAGAGATAATTTACATCCCATGTGGGACAAAACAGAATGGGGAGAGATTTAACTAACTACTCAGAATGACACACAATTTAAAATATAAATTGTGTATTTCTGAAATTTTCCATTTAGTCTTTTCAGACCACAATTGACCATAGGTAACTGAAACAGCAGAGTGTAAAACTTCAGATAAGGGAAGACTACTCTATCTAGATTTTAGGGTGCTATGAAAAGGAAAATATATCAACGTAAACACTTATAACTTTAACCTTTTAAAGTCTTCAGCTACCTAAAGACTTCATTCTCTAAGAGCTCTCACTATTCTGTCTTCCATGAGAAAAGGTTAATGCAAAACATGGAATGAATGTGTAAATCAACAAAAGAGTCAACACACAGTCCAACTGCAGTGTGCTCAATTCAAATACAGAATAAAATGAACCCCCTGGCATCCAGAGTATTCCGCGAGCGTGTGGCAAGTGTTATTTCCAGCCACTTAAAAGCACCAGTGAAAAGAGCTCAAATTCATAGAAAAGAAAAGATCTCCATTCCCATGAGGAGAGGCATTTATTAGCACTTAATGGCCCTCTTTCATTGCCTTTCCACTGACGCATCTCTAATTGTTCCAATTCTAATTTCAAGTAACAAAACCAATAATGGTAGAAGTCTATGGTTGAGTGTGTGCATTTTGAAAAGAGGTCTTTGACAGCACAAACCACATACAAAAATATATGACAACACGGGATCTGGGCAGGCAATATGATAGTCAAGAGAGAAGAGGTGGTAAGGAAAGAGCACTAGTCAAGAAACCAGCTTGGGTTTCAGCTGTAACCTCACCACATCATTTGATCTATGAGACTCAGTTTCTACATTTTTAAAATATGAAGACTCAAGAGTATCTTCTGATGCCTCTTCTAATTCTTCACAGAATCTGATTCCACCTCTGACTTTTTTTTTTTTTTTTAAGACAGAGTCTCACTCTGTTGCCCAGGCTAGAGTGCAGTGGCACAATCTCGGCTCGGCTCACTGCAACCTCTGCCTCCAGGACTCAAGCAATTCTCCCACCTTAGCCTCCCAAGTAGCTGGGATTACAGGCGTGCACCACCATACCTGGCTAATTTTTGTATTTTTAGTAGAGACACTATTTTGGCCAGGCTGGTCTTGAACTCCTGACCACAAGTGATCCACCCACCTCGGCCTCCCAAAGTGCTGACATTACAGGCATGAGCCACAATGCCCAGCCACTACATCTGTCTTTCTAAATAATCTTAAAGCTTTCTGTTTTCACTTTCATAAATGGGACTGTTAGTATTCAGTTTGAGTTCAGTGATAGCAAAGACTATGTCATTTATTTTCTTCCCACTACTACACATGGCACATAGCAGGTGCTCAAAAATATTAGTTAAAGGGAAGGAAAAAAGGGAGGGAGGAAGAAAAGGAAGGAGGCAGAAAGGCAGGGGAAAGGAAAGATAGAAGGAAGGGAAGCAGGCAAGGAGGGAGGGACAAGCCAAATTTAATATGGCTGTAGCATTACATGTAAGAGGACAATGGTAAAAGATAAGCTCGGAATATATATCTCCTACATTTAAGAAAGATTACATTAGGAAATTTCAAATTTAGAGACTACAGTATATTAGAGAATATTATAGAGGTATCAATGTTTTCAGTGCTAAGAAATTAAGATGCCAATAAACAAATGTACAATCAGCTATGTAGGGTTATATGTTAATTATCATTGTGATACTTTAAAACAATGAAGCATAAATTTTATTATTGAATATTTTTCTTCATTGTATCTAATATCAATAAAGATGGGAAAATAAGCACCAATCAAAAATTAAAATACTGAAATTTGGAAATTAGGGGGGAAAAAAGATAGAAATCTCCTGATCCACTAGATGGAAAAAACCACTTCTAATGTAAGAGTTCTACCATTAGTAAATAATATTAACAAAATATAAGCACTTATAATTATTTAATTACATATTTATGCAACATAATCTATATTACTTTTGTTAATCTGAGCATGAATATGCAAAATGCATTAATAGCTACATGCCAATAACTCAGAAGTATGAGTGACTTTTCAATCACCCTCTGCAGTGTACGTTTTCAAGAAGTTAATGCAAAAAATTCATATCTTATCTCCTGAATTAATGGGATTTGAAGAATAGCCCAATATTTTTAAACTATAGGTTGTAACCAATAAATGAGTTGTGAAATAAATTTTGTAGAACTTGACCAACATATTTTCACAATAGAAAAGAAAGGAATGGAATTCAATGGAAAATATATGAGTATAACACACAGAAATGCTAAGTATTTTATAAAACTTTTATTTCCATTTTATATAGATACACGAGGTCACAATAAAATGTATTTCTTGCAATGAGATACAGTCAATGATTAGAAAATACTATGTGTGTCTTTACTATTCTACTTATAAATATATGTTTTTGGTGTTTTAGATATATTCCGATTCTGCATTCCAACATGAAAAAAAAAGTAGTTGTCAATGAACATAGCAGAGAATTTTAGATATCTAAAGCATGTAATCAAAGTCCTGAAAATCCCAAAATGTTGCATCTTAAGTCCCACTGGGGTTGCAGTTTTAAACAGTGGATCAAAGTAAGCCTCATTGTGAAAGTGAGAGTTTAGTAATGACTTGAAGGGGTAAGTGAATTAGCCATGCAGACATGTGCCTGGCAAGCTAGAGAGGAATGAGCAAGGGGAAGAAGTCGGAGATTAGGTCAGAGAGAAGGAAAGGGGCACCAGATCACCTCAGTCATTGTAGGAACTCTGTATTTTCTCCATGTGAAATGGGGAGTGATGGAAGAATTTTGAACAGAGGAGTAACATGACCTGATTTACTTTTTTTTCTTTTTTTTTTTCTTTGTGTGTGTGTGTGTGTGTGTGTGTGTGTGTGTGTGTGTGTGTGTGTGTGTGTGTGTGTGATGGAGTCTCGCTTTTGTTGCCCAGGCTGGAGTGCAATGGCACGATCTTGGCTCACCGCAACCTCCGCCTCCTGAGTTTAAGCAATTCTCCTGCCTCAGCCTCCCGAGTACCCGGAATTACAGGCATGCACCACCTTGCCCGACTAATTTTGTATTTTTAGTAGAGACGGGGTTTCTCCATGTTGGTCAGGCTGATCTTGAACTCACAACCTCAGGTGATCTGCCCGCCTCAGCCTCCCAGAGTGCTGGGATTACAGGAGTGAGCCACCGTGCCCAGCCTGACTTACGTTTTTAAAGGATTGCATTAGCTATTAAAAATCAACTGCAGGGATCAAAGAGAGAAGCAGGGAAAACAATTAGGAGATGTTACAGTAATAGAGGCAAAATATCAGGGAAGCCTAGACCAGAATGGTAGCAGTGGAGACAGTGAGAGGTCCGTTTCTGGCTATAAATAAAAATAGAGCCAGGATGGAATTACTTTTTCCCTGGAATGAAATGTGGTGAGAATCAGACAAATTTTGTTTCTAGAAAGACTCGGGTTCAAATCTCAGCTTCACCTCTCACTGAGACTGTATTATCTTGGCTATATTTTACATCAGCTCTCTAAATCTCATGATCCACATCTACAAAATAAAAATAGTATCACTTACTTGAAAAGTTTTTGAAAGGACTAAATAACATGCATAAAGCGCATAGCAGGACTGCAACAAATGTAACCTCTTTTCCTTCATGATGATTATTTGTTAGAGACATATTTAAAATACAAAAAAAAACCCAGGAACTCCTAAGTAGTGGACATTCTGTAAGTTAAGAATTTTTATGAAAATAACATATAGCTTCCAAAATGGGTATCTGTGAAAAACGTAAATGATTAATGATTTCCATCAAAAAACAAAAATAGTAGACTCAAGATTATTTCATACTTTTCAAGTTAAAACACATTCCATGCAAACATTTCTTGTCCAAGTTATTTGAAGAGAAACTATTATAAGGAAGAAATCAAAAGTTTTGTTGCTGGGGGTCAGGCAAAAAAAAAAAGTTTTGTTGGCGGGGCATACATAGTAGCTCACACCTGTAATCTCAGGAGTTTGAGAGGCTGAGACAGGAGGATCCCGTGGGTCCAGGAGTTCAAGACTAATCTGGGCAAGATTGTAAGACTCCATCTGTACAAAAAATTTAAAAATTAGCCAGGTGTGGTGGCACGTGGCTTTGGTCCCAACTATGGAAGGCTGACATGGGAGAATTGCTTGAGCCCAGGAAATTGAGGCCGCAGTGAGCCATGTTCATACCACTGCACTCCAGCCTGGGTGACAGGAGACCCTGTTGCAAAAAAAAAAAAAAAAAAATACAATGCAATTGAACTACAGCTAGAAATATCTTACTAATACTTGACAAATTATTTCATTTATTTCTTCAGCAAACCTTTGAAAGCAACCATATTACAAGCATGTGAAGAGGCTAAACAATCTAGTAACAGCCTCTTCTCTCTGGGAAATGAGTCTGGTACATCCATCCTTCACATACTAAATCACAGTCTGCTTACATCAGTAGAGGGCCACCTCCTGGAATGAAAAAGTCTTTACTTCCAAAATAGCCCATTTTTTTTGTCTTGAGACAATACTTTTACTCCTATTCAGTTTTCGCCCTCACAATCTACTAGTCTCCATGATGATTTTCCTGTCTGTCCAGCTCTTTCACTCTTCAATAAAATCAATTTTGTGTACCATTTCCAGAAATCTATTCAAAATACCTCCCTCATCTATTGAGAAGTTGTCTCCTTTTAACCACCTTATTATGTTAAAAGTTCTCTTCCTGAGTTTTAATATTCTTCCCTAAATCTAGTCTCACATGAAGTAAATATTTTTTAGCTATTTTCCTCCCCATCACACATACCAAAAAAGAAAAATCCTCAGCTACCTCGAGACAGGTCTCCCTCAGGTTCTCTCCCCATGCATATCAAATGTCTCCACACCATGCTTTTGCTACTAGGACTCTCCCACCTTTAGCTACTTTCTGTCTCTTTAAGGTAAGTCATTTCATTCAATCCTCATAACCAGCTGTGATTTAAGCAAGGCAGGCAATATCTCTATATCACAAATTAAGAAGCCGAGAATTATTTTTAGACTCCTTACTCCCTGCATACTCAAAAAGGAAGACTGATATTTGACATGAATTTTCAGTGATGAGTTAGCATTTTCTAGGTTGTCAGATGAGGCTGATGACATTTCAGGGTGGATATGTAAAGACCACAGAGGTATTAAAGAGAAGTATGCAGTATACAGTAAGATATACATGTGTATATGAATGAATGTATGCACATAAAGCTATGAACTGCTCCACAAGATTCAAGAAACAAAAAATGCCACATGTTTTCATTTTCAAATTCAAATCAGTTCAGACTTCAAAGCTAACAGTCAGCCACATCAGTAATAAATCCAAATATCACATATGCCTAAGAGCTCTCCTGTCACCCCTTGAGTGGTGTAAGGACCTCAAAGATGATGCAATGAAGGAAAATTAGGCAAGGCCTGTAGTCATTTGTCCAGGGCAATCCCCCTGGAGACATTCATTGTCTAAATCCGGTGGTCCTGTAGAAGGTTTCTTCTTTCCAAAGGCAGCATCCACTGCTTACCCTCCATGCCAGCCTCTATACCAAGTTATCTATAAGGACCTTCGCCATGGATATCAAAGTCATGGTCTCAGTGCTCAGTCCTCCCTAACACCCACATAGCCGTACCTAGCCTCAGGACCTCCAAGACACTGCTTCAGTAAAGCACCAGTCTCAACGACCCACAGAAAAAAAAAAACAAAAAAAAAACCAGGTCATCCTTGACTTCCTCTCTCTGGGAAATGTCTTTCTTTCCTGGGAGAAATTGGCCAGTCTTCTAAAGACAACCCTCATGTCTTTCCTATTATCTTTCAACAGCAGTAGGGTTTGGTTGTTTCCCCCAAGGGCTTTAGGTGCAGGATGATCCTAAAAGCCTGGGCCATGAATTCTAGGACCATCCAAGAGCCTATTTACCTTCTTTGGGAATAAGAAGGATTCATTATTTAGGAATGCAGTGGACAATCTCCCATCCCCAAGGATGGATTGTATGCTTCTCTTAATGCTATAGAACAAACAATGAAGTTGCATGTTCCCATCAAGCTATGGTAATTTTTTTTTTTTTTTTTTTTTTGAGACAGGATCTTACTCTGCTACCCAGGCTGGAATGCAGCGAGACAATCTCAGCTCACTGCAACCTCTATCTCCTGGGCTCAGGTGATCCACCTCAGCCTCCTGAGTAGCTGGGACTACAGGCACGCAACACCATGCCAGCTATGTTTTGTTTTCAATTTTTTGTAGAGATGGGGTTTCACCATGTTGCCCAGGATAGTCTTGAACTCCTGGGCTCAAGAGATCCACCCACCACAGCCTCTCAAAGTGCTGGGATTACAGCTGTGAGCCACTGCACCCAGCCTAGTAAATTCTTAATAAGCTGCCTTGTTACATATATAAGTAACTTAAGTCTTCTTTCTTTCCCAATTATACTTCTACTAAACACCAGTTGGTTACAATGAATGTAGTGCCCATGTCTAGTAGAGAATAAATTCTAGCTGTGTGATTATCTTGGCTGTAACAGAACATTTTAAGCAGTTTTTAAGCAAAATTTTAAAATGTTCAAGGTCTATGTAAAATTTCTAGCCCTTATGTCTTTTCAGTTTAGGTTATTTAAGCCCTCTTTTTCAGGAGTGAAATGTCTACAAGATAAATTTTCAAGTTCAAAGTCCAATTAAACTTCCAACAAAAATATCTTAATCAATTTCCACATTAATAATGTGCTATGATTAAAAGACAATGAAGTACATGTAAGAAAGAGTTTAGTCTTGACGCTAGCTACAGGGCCTTAAACAAGTTACTGAACTCTCTTTTACCTGTACTTTCATTTGTAAAATAACAATAGTATATTTACCTTCCCCAGTGTACTTGAATCGCATATTAATAAATAAGACAGTCCTTGGGAAATATCTCTAAAAATTGTAATGTGGAAAAAGAAAGTAAGGTGGAATTACTATTAACTTCCATCTTGGAGCATAAATTTAAATGGAAAAAAATACATACAGAAAAATAAAATTCAAAATGGTATCCAAGTACAAAGGAAAGACCTATGATAAAGTTACAGTATTTGCCACTGTCTAGTCTATGACAGCAAACTATGCACATACATTTTTTAAGAATGATACTTTTATCTTATTTCTCTCAATTATAATTTTTCTTTATGCCCCTACCTCATTTTCACCCCTAATTAAATCCTTTATTTATTGATTGATTTATTGAGACAGGGTCTCGCTCTGCCACCCAGGCTCAGGTATAGTGGCATGATCTCAGCTCACCTCAGCCTTGACCTCCTGCGCTCAAGCAATCCTCCCACCTCATCCTCCCTAACAGCTGGGAGTCCACCACCATGCCTGGATAATTTGTTTATTTTTTGTAGAGACAAGGTCCCACTATGCTGCCCAGGCTGGTCTTGAACTCATGGACTAAAGTGATCTTCCTGCCTGAGCCTTCCAAAGTGCTGGGATTACAGGCATGAGAGTTCAACCCTTTAACAAGCATTTTTAAACATAGATGCTGTAGAAATTTTTCACTCATAGCACAGAAGAATACAAGCAGTTTTTAACCAGTAACTGTACTTTCACATGGCAAATTGGAATTTCCAATCCTTGATGAACACCTGACAACATGTCACAACCTGTCATCACCAACAGGTAAGTCAGTCACTAAAGTATGTTGCTTCTGACATAGTGACTTTGTCTCAGGCTTATCAAATCTCCCACATGTAAATTTCAATGTAAAAAACAGTAGCAAACACTGACTGAACCAACAGTTAGTAAAATATAATAAAGATTTAAGCCTTTGATCAATTAAAAAAATACTCCCTCCTTTTAGCAAAGATTATCACTTCTCAACACATTTCTGTAGAGTCAACAACATTCCAGATCACTATTTTGATTTTAAGCCATTGTCCAGATTTCAGACTCTTGCTTATAAAAGACAAAGACATTTCTCACGTCAGAAACTTTGGATCTCAGGAGGTTTCAAGGCTTATCCTTCCTGAATATCAACAGGGCTACCACAATTGAATCATGAGCATTTTTACTTTCGTTTTACAAAAATCTGATTTTGTTCATTGGTAGTTCTCAAAGAACAATTAAAATACTTATTTCTTGTAATTGGTTAGAGAAATTTAATGGACCTTTTATTATTGATTTTTAACAATTTCTACCATAGGTTACTCTTTCAATTAAATGTATTAAAAGGGCAACACTATAGTTTAGAATTAAAAGAGGAATATTTGCTACTTGAAAGCTAATAAAGTTAATGTGTTTTCCAGGTTTCAGAATAGAATGGGGTTATTTATTCTTGAAAAATTCTATTTATTAACCTTTTTATGATTTCACAGGGCAATACAGATTGAAAATGATTATTTTTTAAAATGTGCTATGGAAATGTAAACTTGAACTGATATAGCGTCCTGGGCATTCCTTTCACCTATAACCAGGTTTTCTATACTTTCTACACATCACAGCTCTATCTCTCATCAATTAATGTAAGAAGCACTAAGTCTTGGATACCCTACAAATAGTAATGGAGTGAGACCCTTTAGGAAAAGTCCTAACTAGCACTTGAATTGCCGAAGTTTCATTTTAATGTCAAACTATAAAATGCAGTTGGCATTTTCTTGTTCACATTCTTAAAACATAGTATACTGAGTATTTAAGCATTTCTTGATGGAGCATTCATTTGAAATACCAATTATTGTTACTATGCTAAAACAGGGATGCCTTCAGTTGATATTACAGAGGAGTCTGGTAACCCTGCACAACTGGTGAGCTCTTCTTGGCATTATTATTCCTTTTGGAGGCATTTTCTGACATGTCTGTCCCTCCTTTGTTATCAGCATATTGGGTACCACTTCTCCCAGGCATCAGCGTGCCTGCCCTGACCCGCGCGGCTCCTCCTTGCTCCTCCCCTGTAATGGGTATAGATGTCAGACAAGCTGGCTGGTGAGAGTCGTGTGGAGGTGAGTGGGCTCTGTGCAAGGGCCTGAATTGTTCACTGGTGAGTAATCCAGAGGAACTTTGCCCTGAATATCAACTTGGCTCCACCACCTCAGCTGCTCAGGGCCTATTTCATTCACCTCTTGTCTCTCCGTGCTGTCTTCTTTCAGGATTATACAGAAAAATCAAGAGTGTGAAAATGCTTTATAAGGCATCATACATGATTTTTTTTCTGTCACAATAACAAAACAATAAATTTTTGGATTTCTCAATTCTGGCCAGGTGGGATATGACTACAGGAGTGTCATCTTTCCTAGGTGCTGAACTCCATACATTTCCAAGTATCAATAATATGCATATTTTATCGGCATTAATATAAAAATGTTCCAGCTTTTTAACCTTGGTGAAAAAGACAAGCAAACCATCATCTCTCTCCTTCCTGTTTCATACAGTCCCAGATCTGCTATCATCCCTCACTCCTTCCTTCACAGACAAGATTCTTAAAGGAAAATTCTTAAACCACGCCACCCTGACTGCTGCCCTGCTGAAATTCAAGTCAGTTTCCTACTTCACACTGGAAGCCGTCCTCACCAAGATCACCAATGGCCTCATTCCTAAAAGTGGTGAGAATTTATCTGATTTCTTCTTTCAGAAACACTTGATACTGCTGACCTCTGTCTCCTTTCCTCTCTTCTCCTGTGCTTTTCCTCCAACTCCTTGCCTCCTTCTCAGTGTCCTTCATTGTCCGCCCCTTCTTGGGGTTTTTTTCCAGTCATCTTTTCACTCTGCATGTTCTCCCCCTCGGTGGTTTCATCCACCCCCTGCTAATGGCTACCAGCCGTGAATCTGCAGCCCCAATCTCTCTTCTGAGCTCCAGATTTCTACTTGTTATGTCAATATATCACAAGCACCCCAAATGCATCATGTCCTAATTTAAACATGCTATTGTCCTCTTTGAATCCACCCCTCCTTGTTTATTTTTCTGCAAGGAAAACACAGTGTGAATAGCACTACCAACCAAGTAAAAATCTGGGAGTCGTCCTTGATTTTCTCTGCCTCCCTTACTGTCTTAACTCAAGCCCTCATAAATTACTTCTTGCCAACCCTCCCCCACTGGGCATTCTCTCTTGCTGTACACTGAACTCCTTGCAGTGCCTGGATATTCCAGCTTCCTTCTTGCATCCTTGCCTTTCCACATGCAGTTTCTTCTATCTGGTGTACCGTCTCCCTTGCCCACTTGTCCTTCAAGTCTCATCTCAGGTGTCAACCCCTACGAAAAGACTTTTCTTAACCTGCCTAGTCTGTACTATGAACTTCCATGTTACTTGTAGAAACCTTTACTATAGAATGCACTATATATGCTTTGTCTATTTTCCAACTTCCCAACCAGACTGTCAACCCGTAAAAAAAGCAGGAACCATGTTTAATTCATTCTTGGGTACACAAAGTCTAGTATAACTCCTGGTACAGCATAGGCCCTCAACTAATGTTTTATGGATGAGTTCACAAACAATCCCTGAGTAACTTCCATTATCCACATTTCTGTGTTTCCTGCCACCCATTACTATTCTTTATCACCTCATTCAAATATTATTTCATTTAGGAAATCTTCCCGATTTCCCATCTCTACCGTGATTAACTATAATGCAAAGTAGGCAAGGAAACCTGAGTACTTACTTTCCTATTTTACTACTGTTCCACCATAGGAAGCATGGAGGAAAGGATAATTTAATTCATTTTTAGTCGCCTCAAAACTAGTGCTTTCCTTACCTAGGATTCTTTAGAGGAAGGCACAGTCACATTTGAAAGAAACCAAAAGCGGCACGCTAGCAAAAATCTCCCCTCCACTGAAACGCAGCAGCATCTCACAATAGAGCTTTCAAAAGGAGTTACAGATCCAGTGTGTAGCGCTGCTTACGAGCCATCACATGGCAGCAGCGGGGAAAACACACCAGCACCAAATCCAGACAAAGGGCAGAGATGAAGCCTGCTCTGTTCCTGCTGACGCTACTGAGGCCACTGCTCTTGCAGCTGGGCTAACAACAAACAGACCTCAGCCTGCCTCAGCCGAGCTAGGCAAGCGTTTGGAGGGGCTAAGAGGAGCAATGCCCCAGAGCAATGGCTCCCAATATCCAGAGGGCACTACTGCCCTACAAACTCACGTTAGCTTCAAATACTACTCATCGTCCCTTTCTTGTAAAAAGTCAAATGCACAACCTCCTGTCGAACTAACGACAGTTAAAATGAAATTGTTATCAGAAATAATATAAACATCCAAAAAGAGAGGATTTATCACCCAGTGTAGACTAAGTAACCATTAAGAATGAGGTAACAGAATAGTAAACATGAAAAAAAAAAAATTCACTCTCTAGTATTAAATGAAAAAGAAAGCTAACGAGCCCAAATGTAGAATGTGATTTCTATATATATACATATGTATATACACACACACTTTTAAATCATATAACAGTATAATACAATATAGCATAAGATAAATCTATGCCAAATGTTAAAAGTGGCTAATTTCCAAGTAACTGGATTATAGGTGATTTTTATTTTCTTTTAGTTTTATCTGTTTTTAAAATATCCTTTAATGAACATGTATTTCTTTAATAAGAATAAAAAACAGGTTTTAAAAATGAAATAATCTCTTGATTAAATTTTATAAATCTCTAAATCTTCATAAATATATTCACTTGTATTTGTATCCTGAAGATCTAAAATAAATGTTATTGTATCAGTCTTGTTGATTCTTACAGATGATATAGGACTTGTAGAATCATGAGGTCAGTAGGGGGGCATCCTGGATGCTCAGTAAAAATGCTTACTTGTGAAATTACGTTCAAAATGAAAATGGTTAATAAGAAATGTACTAATTTTAAACAAATTTCTTATTAAGAAAAAGTCTAAGACAATGAAAACCAAGGTGAAATTTTACCACTGGCCAATTATGGCAAAGATCACATTTTTATTATTTCCATCCATAAAATGTAGAAAATGCCAGATTGTTAAAAGTAAATGAAGTTCTTGCCAAATACAACACAATTCTAAGGTATAGTCTACATGCCACGGCATCATAATCTGACCTATACATATCCTGAATAGGAAAATCTCTCTCCTAATTAAATCCTGGAAATGTTATAGACAATAGTAATAAACTCCAAAGAAAAGATTCTGTACAAATACAAGTATTAGTCAAAAGAAAACAAACCTCAAACCTAGAAACTTGATTAGTCCTTTTTGATAGCATTTATCAAACAAAAGCCATTTGATTAAAAGTAATTTAAACATTTAACTGTATTTTTCTAGTTGGTCTAATTGATTTCACAAGCAAATGTTAACACAGTATGAAAAATCCATGCGAAGAGACAAGCCACGGAAACAAAAAGAAGAGAACTTGTTACAGAATTATTTAAGAAAGTTCAGTGTTATCAACATGCTAGATTTTATATCTTCATGTCAATGAATGAGAATTTGGGAAGTTTTTTTTATTTATTTGGCATGTATTCATTAAGCATTCACTATGGCATAGCATGTACTAATCTAGGTTTTCAACAAAAGAAACAATTCTCCACAGCATTTCCCTCACTTAAAATCAAAAGATTGACAAGAGATAGACATGATTATTCACTACTGTCAAATCCCTGACATCTGTTCTACTCATTAAAGGTCTATCCTTGACATTTGTGGAGTAGAGGATAATAGCTAAAGTGTTTAATAATAATCCACTTCAAATAAAAATGAATTAGGGAAAAATATGTAAAATATTCTAATTAGAAAAAAGTACATAGTATAAATTTTAAATTAGACATTTGGAAGGAGCAAAACAAATCCAACCTAGTGAAAACTTTGTTTGGTGTTCATTTACTATGACCTGATTTAACAAAAATAAAAAGGTGGCAACTCTACACTAATTGCCATTTTTTAAAACTGATCCATGAAATTCAGTAGTCTGGAAGCCACTGGTTCCAAGTGCATTTTAGCTACCCAGAAGGTGGCTGATCTACAATTTGGAATTCTGCCCCTAACACACGAAGAAGATGCTAAAAAAAAATGTGTTGAATGAAGAAATACAACCCTGTTTCATGTAGACGATGTGGCTCAGGATCACTTTAAGATGGTCCAAAAGACCTAAATGGTTTCAGAAAATGAAATGAGAGAAGCAGTAGTATGTAAGGGACAATTAAGGGAGCAAATTTTTCCCTTTTGAAAGCAAAATTTCCCCACACTGCCTACAAGTTTTTAATTCATTGATAACACTGCCTAAAATCCTCACACTGGGTAGGACATATTTGAATTAGTATCTACTCTTCATTGAAAATGTACATATTTGGAGATGTTGAAGGAATATAACCATTTAACATGACTATTTTATCAGAAAAAAAATTGCAGGCTTTTGTCATAGTGTTTACTAACTATATAAAAATATAACTATGTAAGTGTTGGAAGTTCTGTCCAGGGCAATCAGGCAAGAGAAAGAAATAAAGGGTATTCAATTAGGAAAAGAGGAAGTCAGATTGTCCCTGTTTACAGATGGCATGATTGTATATTCAGAAAACCCCATCATCTCAGCCTAAAATCTCCTTAAGCTGATAAGCAACTTCAGCAGTCTCAGGATACAAAATATACAAAATCAATGTGCAAAAATCACAAGCATTCCTATACACCAATAATAGACAAACAGAGAGCCAAATCATGAGTGAACTCCCATTCACAATTGCTACAGAGAGAATAAAATACCTAGGAATACAACTTACAAGGTATTAAAAGACCTCTTCGAGGAGAACTACAAACCACTGCTCAACAAAATAAAACAGTACACAAACAAATGGAAGACTATTCCATGCTCATGGATAGGAGGAATCAATATCATGAAAATGGCCATAACTGCCCAAGGTAATTTATAGATTCAATGCCATACCCATCAAGCTACCAATGACTTTCTTCACAGAACTGGAAAAATCTACTTTAAAATTCATATGGAACCAGAAAGGAGCCCGCATTGCCAAGAAAAACCTAAGCAAAAAGAACAAAGTTGGAGGCATCACACTACCTGATTTCAAACTATACTACAAGGCTACAGTCACCAAAACAGCATGATACTGGTACCAAAACAGAGATATAGACCAATGGAACAGAACAGAGGCCTCAGAAATAACACCACACATCTATAACCATCTGATCTTTGACAAACCTGACAAAAACAAGAAATGGGGAAAGGATTCCCTGTTTAATAAATGGTGCTGGGAAAACTGAC
>NW_012119487.1:2417801-2429072 GCF_000951035.1 Colobus angolensis palliatus | reverse complement strand
TTGCACAGGTATGTTTATTGCAGCACTATTCACAATAGCAAAGACTTGGAATCAACCCAAATGTCCATCAGTGATTGACTGGATTAAGAAAATGTGGCACATATACACCATGAAATATTATGCAGCCATTAAAAAGGATGAGCTCATGTCCTTTGCAGGGACATAGATGAAGCTGGAAACCATCATTCTCAGCAAACTATCACAAGGACAGAAAACCAAACACTGCATGTTCTCATTCATAGGTGGGAAATGAACAATGAGAATTCTTGGACACAGGGCGGGAAACATCACACACCAGGGCCTGTCAGAGGGTGGAGGGCTGGGGGAGGGATAGCATTAGGATAAATACCTAATGTAAATGACGAGTTGATGGGTGCAACAAACCAACATGGCACATGTATACCTATGTAACAAACCTGCACATTGTGCACATGTACCCTAGAACTTAAAGTATAATAAAAATCAGTCAATCAATACAAACAAATTAGCCAGGCATGGTGGTGGACACCTGTAATTCCAGCTACTCAGAAGGCTGAGGCAGGAGAACTACATCAACCTGGGAAGTGGAGGTTGCAGTGAGCCGAGATCATGCCACTGCATTCCAGCCTGGGCGACACAGAGAGATTCTGTATCAAAAATAAAATAAAATAAAATAAGTAAAAATAAAGCAAATAGCTTTTGAGGAAAGAACAGAGCTTTCTGGTTTTCCAGTGGCAAAGATCCTGACTCTCTATTCACAACTTTCCCTGCTCAAGTACAGTGGGAGGAATCTCAGAGAGGAAAGGTGGGGGCCAGGTGTGGTGGCTCACGCCTGTAATCCCAGCACTTTGGGAGGCCAAGGTGGGCAGATCACTTGAGATCAGGAGTTCGAGGCCAGCCTGGCCATAATGGTAAAATCTCGTCTCTACTAAAAATACAAAAATTAGGCCAGGCACTGTGGCTCATGTCTGTAATCCCGGCACTTTGGATGGCCAAGATGGGTGGATCATGAGGTCAGGAGATTGAGACCATCCCAGCCAACATGGTGAAATCCCATCTCTACTAAAAATACAAAATTAGCTTGGCATGGCGGTGCGTGCCTGTAATCCCAACTATTCAGGAGGTTGATGCAGGAGAAAATATATATGTATATAACTATGTAGTTAAGATTATGAGATGTCTTTATGATAATAATACTCAAAATTTTAGCTATTTCATGTAACTGCATGTAAATAATAGATTGGCTTAAATTTCAACTTATATTGGATTGAACCACTCAAAACTGCCGGTCCAAAAAAAAAGGTCAAGGCTGGGCACAGTGGCTCATGCCTGTAAACCCAGCACTTTGGGAGGCCAAGGCAGGAGGATCACTTGAGCCCAGGAGTTTGAGACCAACCTGGTTGATATAGTGAGACCTCATCTCTACAGAAAATTTTTTTAATTAGTTGGGTGGGTTGGTGTGCATCTGTGGTCCTAGTTACTTGGGAGGCTGAGGTGGAAGGATTGCTTGAGCCCAGGAAATCAAGGCTGCAGTAAACTGTGATCAAGCCACCACAATCCAGCCTGGGTGAAAGAGTGAGACCCTATCTCAAAAGGCAAAAAAATTTTAAAAAGTCAAATATTAAATAATGAAAATAGTTTGGACTATTTCAAAACCCTACTTTCTGGGTTTTGACAATGCATTGTACTGGTAAGTAACATAAAATAATACAATATAATAATATACAATTAAATAGCTCAAACTATCTTAGTATGTATTAGCAAATACATGGCACAAGGCATTGTCAAAACCCATAAAACTTTACAACACAAAAAGTAAATCTTAATGTATGCAATTTAAACAAAAATAATGAAGAACATCAAAGGACCCCGGAATAGAATGCAGAATGTGACAAAATAATCTAACTCTATTACAAATGTGTGAAACAACCTCACTGAAGGGATAAGGGGAGAGGGGAATTGACCTAAGTAACTTTGGAAATGAGCGGAGTCTGCAAGACTAAAGGGAAAAGGAACCACATATAACCACTGTTCTCTAGTTCAGGGGTCCCCAGCTCTTGCGCCACAGACCAGTAGCTACCCGTGACCTGTTAGGAACTGGGCTGCATGGCAGGAGGTGAACTGTGGGCGAGAGCATTACCACCTGAGCCCTGCTTCCTGTCAAATCAGTGGTGGCATTAGATTCTCACAGCAGTGTAAACCCTATTATGAACTGCCTATGCAAGGGATCTAGGTTGCATGCGCCTTAGGTCAACTAAGTGACACATGGGCAGTTTCATCCCAAAACACTCCCTACCACAGCCAGCCACGGAAAAATTGTCTTCCACAAAACCATCCCCTGGCGCCAAAAAGGTTGGAAACTGCTGCTCTAGTTGGTAAAGCTCTTGCCCCTAGGGGTATCAGTTAACAATTCTGATACTGTTATCACATATACATAAATGAACAATTAAGTGGATGGATGGCAACCAAGTTTCTGACTGTTAGAATGGGGAGTTATGGGTAAGCAAGAGGAGGAGGCTAGAATTATCCATGCAATGATGAATTAGAATTGGAGATATCAATCTAAACTCATATTTAGCTTAACATAGATACAGATGATTACATACAGAAATATTTATAGATAGGTGTATATACACAGGTTGGTATACATATATACATTCCCTTGCTCTGTCCGCTGAGAGAGCCTAAAAGCAGCTATACTCCAATAACAATGAGTACACGAAGTGCCTAGATTTTGGTTTCTAACACCATTTCCGAACAAAAGAACCAGGGCTCCTTGGAAAAATAGTCAATTATAGAACTAGGGGAGGATATATAGATGATGATCCAGGAGCATCTTATAGTGACAGAATTAGGAAGTACTCAAAACACACACACACAACCACCCCCCACACACACACACACAATGATGGGAATATGTCAAAGGGACATAAGAACCCACTGAAAGAGCTCCCATGGAAACAGTTTGAGCAAAAATAAATAAATAAAGTAGCATTGGATTATAACCTAAAGTTTAAACTATTCATGAGCCCATACTGATATAAATTATTGGATAAGTAAATAAGTGGAGAATAATAGACAAACCTCCCATGCAGATGAGTTCCAAATAATTTATGTAGATAATACAATACACTCTCTGGAGATGGAGCACAACTCCCCACTCCATAAGTGTGGGTTATGCATAGTGACTTCTTTACAAAGAATACAGGATAGAAAGAGAAAGCCTGACAACCATGACCAGAGCCAGGTGACGATGGACATCAACAGTGATAAGTCACTAACAGTATGCACCTTTGATATGATGTGATATGATGGCAATTTCCCTCTGTGATCTTTCTCCCAAAAACACATAACTCCATGAGAAAAACATCAGAGAAATCTCAATTAAGAGGTATTTTATAAAATACCTAACGAGTACTCCTCAAAACTGTCAAGGTCATAAGAAATAAAGTCTGAGAAATTGTCACATCTAAGAAGAGCCTAGAGACATGATGATGAAATGTAATGTGGTATCCTGGATATGATCCTGGATAGAAAAAGGCCAGTAGGCTAAAAACCTCAAAAATCTGAATAAAATATGGATTTTAATTAATAATATTGTGACAGTAGTGGTTCATTAATCGCAACAAACATACCATACTAATGTAAGATATTAGTAAATGCAAAAACAGGTGTGACATGTATGGGGACTCTATAATTTTTTTGAGACGGAGTCTCGCTGAGTCACCCAGGCTGGAGTGCAGTGGCCGGATCTCAGGTCACAGTGAGCTCCGCCTCCCAGGTTTACGCCATTCTCCTGCCTCAGCCTCCCGAGTAGCTGGGACTACAGGCACCCGCCACCTCGCCCAGCTAGTTTTTTGTATTTTTTAGTAGAGACGAGGTTTCACCGGGTTAGCCAGGATGGTCTCAATCTCCTGACCTCGTGATCCGCCCGTCTCGGCCTCCCAAAGTGCTGGGATTACAGGCTTGAGCTACCGCGCCCGGCCAGTTTTTCTGTTTTTCTTTAAGCACTTGCCCATGTAAGTTTTTCTATTAATCTAAAACTCTTCTTAAAGAAAATGTTCATTTAAAAAAATAATTTGGAAAGAGCTGTGATGTTTACTGTATATGACGGCTGCCAAATCTATACCTGCAGCCCCATCTCTAATGCCATAATTTGCATCACCTGCCTCCTTCACCTTCCTTACATAGGAGACTATGTTGGTCATTGCAGCCTTTTCACTTCAATGCTCTTCCTCTCTTGGGTAGACTACGGGCCCTTCCAGCACAATCTAGTTGCAAAACAATATAAAGTCAATTATATGGGAAGATTTTCAGAAACCAACTATTTTTAAGACAAGACTTTTCAATAGCCATGTGGAGTGACTTTTAGAAACTATGTCCCAGTTGGGTGCCAGTGGCTCACATCTGTAATCCCAGTGCTTTGGGAGGTCAAGGTGGGAGGATTACTTGAGGCCAGGAGTTCAAGAAACCATGTCCAGTGTTATTTTTACCTTCCATTCAGGATGCATAACTGTTTGTTGTTGGTTTTTTTTGTTTGTTTGTTTGTTTTTTTGCTGCTATGATTGGTCTCTAACAATCATCACAAAAATAATCCTCCTAAATAGATGTATATATATTTCCCTCCCCCCATACACACAGAATTGAAGGTTATTATTAGTAGTATTCTAACATGAACTATGCCACCTTTATAATTCTCAAATACATTTTTCAGGAACAGTATCAACAAAAAAACAACTTAATGATATCTTTTCCCAGTGGAAGTTGGTTATAAGTTAATTCAGCTGACACCTAAAACTTTATGTGAATACTTTTTCATTCAGTGAGTCAGGGAGTAAGTAGCTAGTTAGAACTTTGAAATATGGTTTGTTAAATGCATATTTTAAAGTTAATTTTACACAAGGAAGTCACCAACTCAATTTTAAATAAACTCAAATATGCTTTATCTCTAGGAAAGCATCTGGTAGTTTTCTAGGAAAATGAACCAACTAGTTGTTTTTTCTACTTGGCCAGAAATGCTACTTCTATATAAATTCACAGAATGAGGACTTCCAAACAAGGATGGAGACAACTTTAAAAAGCCAAGTCTAAAAAAAACCAGAAAGCAGATTTACTATGAATATTATTTTTAGCACCCAATTAGCATTCTAATTGGTAGATCCCACACTGTATGAGAACAGATATCTGAAGAACTATACCCAAGATCATTGTTTGAGTCATTCATCATACTCTAAATAATTAGAAATGGTTTGGAGAATAAAGGCTGATATACTTGTAGTTTTTCTCTTTGAATTTTCCTCTTATCCTAGTTCTCAGCAGTTGATGTCACTATAAATCTGTAAAATATGGCTGGTAAATCTTGGTAAGAACAACACAAAATGAAGCTTAAACTCAAATCAGGACAACTATAACACACCTAGATGTCCATATAAGCATGTCAGCTACACTAAATGTATTATATATTAATGGGTGAAATAAAGACACTTAAAGCCCAACTTTCACCTTCTACAGTTATCCCAGATGACTGTTCAGTCAGTCTCTGCTAATACATTTCCAGTAAAGAATAACTTTAAAGAGGCTTTTCCATCTTCCCTAATCAATGGCTTTCTCTCTTCTGACTTCTAGATAAACTTTTTAAAAAATTCTTTCTCCTGTCTTTAACCCATTTTTGCTTTTGTTTTTACCTTAACCTTTTCAAAAACTTTGTCCAATTCTCAGTTTTAGCCTCTCTGATGCTATCATACCTAAACCTTCAAGCAAATTCTTTCTATCATAGAGTGAGGGAGTAACTAGTACACATTCTTTTAACTTTGAAGTATGTTCTGTTAATGCATAGTTTTATTAAAGCCAATTCTACTACTGGAAAGTTACCAGCTCCTTTTTAATTAAAAGCCACTTTTGTATTTTTCCTTAGTATATGCCCCCACCTTGATTTTTTAAATACTAGTCACATACTTTATGGCTAGAGAATTATCTATATAAATACAGTGGATGGTTTTTTGTGGTTGTTTTGCTTTGTTTGTAATAAATCACCTTGTCCATACACCTCTCTCTCCTATTTAAATTCATGGCCAAGCACGGTGGCTCACACATGTAATCCCAGAACTCTGGGAGGCCAAGGTGGGAGGCTTGAGCCTAGGAGTTGCAGATCAGCCCAGGCAACATAGCAAGACCCTGTCTCTACAAAAACAAAAAAAATTAGTCAGGCGTGGTGGTGCATGCCTGTGGCCCCAGCTACTAAGGAGACTGAGGTGAGAGGATCACTTGAGCCAGGCAGATTGAGGCTAACAGTGTGCCGTGATTGCACCACTGCAATCCAGCCTCAGTGAGAAAGAGAAAGGCCCTGTCTCAAAAAGAAACCAAAAAATCATTCATAAGTAAATCATTGGAATTTCATTTTCTTATTATGTACCATCCTTATGAGTCACAATCTCTTCTAAAATATCTACTTTGTTTCTAAGCTTCTTAAAAACTACTTTTAAAAAATGATACCCAATGCTGCCTTGTTTTTGTATTATAAACTGTAATATGGTCACCTCTTCCCAGAATTCATTTAAGACCTTATGACCAAGATATCTTTGTTAGTTATTACAAGATACAGAATTGCAATTCTCCCCACTGCTTTGTCCACCTTCAAAGAGATGACACTGCTGCTGGGAAGATAAAACAAGAACGTATCAGATGCTCTGGCTTCATGCTAACACATCCATACAGCACTGTTGTATTATCATATTTGACCCTCATAATAACCTCAGAAGTATAGAAAAACAGGTATTATCATCCCAAGGCTGAAAACAGTTCAATTATTTACCCAAGGTCAGGAGGCCAAGAAAATGGAGATTGAGACCTATTTCTGCATCCTTTCCTCTATACTGTAGAATTAGACTCCCAGTTAATATTAGGATGCTATTATTTTTTAATCTATGCCAGTTTTATAATCCATATTAAAAATTCTCTTAAATGTTTCTAATAGCTACAGAGTATGTTCTCTGGGGAAATGACATTATTCTCCCCTTACTCTAAGTGAGAATGAATTTCATTTGACCTTGGCTTTATTCCCAGCTCCACTATCCTTTAACTGTACAGCCTTGAGATCTGTCTTGAGATCTATATAGCCTTGAGATTCTACTGCAAATATAACATTACCCTTTTTTCACACTCCACAAGCAAATGATTTTTCTAATGACAAAGAAAAATATCTGTTACTTAACTCCTAGATTCTTATTATATAATTGTCAAAACATGCTGATTTCTAACTATAAGAGAATAGGAAGAAGAAAAAAGAAGACTAAGAAAAAAAAAAGGAAGAAGAAAGCTTCAGTAGGATATAACCAAGAACTGTTTGACCATATGGATATTCAAATACAAGACAAGTTTCAGAGAACATAATAGAATCAAAATCCTTTTTGACTTTCAAAACTCAATTAGATTTTCACCTATACGGATTGTTTTACATATATCCTGAAGGTCCCATTCATCCCATTTGATGAAGGTCCCATTCATCAAATAAGCTTTGATTCTTACTCTTGTATTATAGACTCTCATGTTATTCTAAAATTCCTAAAAGCATAATGTAAATAACAAAGGCAAAGGCAATTTTTCAGGCAAAAAAAAAAGACGGTGGAAAAAAATATTAGATGATGCCTTAAAATAATTTACCAACTTGATTACAATAAATTAATAATGAATTAAATAAATCCCGATTTTCTTAAATCTACATGTATGCATATACATTGACACATATTTAAATTACACAAAAGTGTTTAGAGATTATCAAAGAAATGTTAAAATACAGCAGAGATTTTTTTGAACCATGTGAAAGAATTTTATCCAGTCAACAAAGTAAACAAAAAATTAATTAATTAATTAAAGTTTTATCTTAAGTTTCCCATAAATCATCAGAAAAAGATCCATAAAGAATGGAGTTATTTTTCTACCCTGAGATACTCTGGCAATAACAAAGTCAAACCAAAGAACTTATAAGCAGGCCAAGATTTTGGCTTTATAGTTCATGCATCCATGAAAACTATGGAAAATCTTTTAAATAGTACACAGGAGACATTTTTTAAGAAAAATCCTGCCCCCGAAATATATACTCTATGGACCAAGAACAGATACTATCTGTATTTCGAAGTAACAGTCCCTAGTTCAGGAGAGCAGTGTTGGGTTCTGGCCCCAATCACTAACTGCAGTGTGGCCTTGGACATGGGAACTTTCACCTCAATATCTTTACTTTTAAAGTGAGGATACTAGATTAGATGATTTCTAAGATTCTTCTATTTCTATAATCCTTGATTCTATTAATAACAGCGGAAGACTTCTACTGGCCTGAAGCTAATCAATTTTAGATCCCCATCAGGAAATAGGAAGCTCTTTGTCCACAGCCCACAGGTAATTGGGTTTTCTCTCACAGCAATAGCATCTCTAGTAATTCAATTACCTGATAAATCTACCTTCTCCTGCCCTCGTATTTGATGACTTTACATTATTATCAAATCACATCACATTAAAATACAATTTTACTATAACCAAAGGGAAATATCTTTCTACTAAGGAATTGTATAATGACTCTTTCAAAACATTAAACCAGAAAAGATGACAACTCTGTGCCAACTCACACAAAAAAAGTTGGCTTTAAGAGAGCTGTGTGCATTTGAAGTAATGTTTTTAGTGTAGTCACTAATCAAATGCCTTGTAAATGAAATTACTAGACACTTGTTCACTACTACTGACTTCTTAACCTAATCTTCAGGTTAGAAAGATTAAAACTTGTACTTTTGCCTTTCTTATTTCAAATTCAAGCCATAGCCTGGAAACAATAAGCTTTGATTCTTACTCTTGTATTATAGACTCTTATGTTATTCTAAAATTCCTAAAAGCATAATGTAAATAACAAAGGCAAAGGCAATTTTTCAGGCAAGCAGTGACTCGCCATAGATTCTTTAAAAAAAAAAAAAAAAATCGGTTGGGCAAGTGGGAACCAGAAAAGCATCACTGAAATTTGTTCCAGCCACAGTGATACCAGTACACCCCCTAATTGTTTTTTGTGCCCGCTTTGCCCTCAAACTTTCCCTCTCTGAATCTTCTTAAAACAATTTTAAATGCCTCTTTATGAATCTCTATTACCATCCCCTCTATTATATACCCATTAAGTGGCCATCTGATTTATAGACGAACACTAAAGTCATATGTACTTGGTACTGACTGGATCTACTATCTGTGAGGCTGTATAGACAAATCACTTAGACCACAAACAAAAGAAGAAAAGGAGTTTAACAATTTGACAGGTTTCCTAAAAGATAAATTCTAATCTCACGCTTTTGCCATATATTTACAAGAACCAATATTTCAGGTGTAGCTCATTATGTCTCAGAAGCCATACTTATTTTAGCAAAATTCCCAGAATTTAAGTTGGGACAAGTCTGACTATTGCTTCCATGGAAGATTCTACTCCTGTCAACAGCTTTATGAGATCCCGGATCAGGCCACCCCCAGTCTTCGCAGTCAGGTCAAAGTGGTCCCTAGCCTAAGGCCCGTCAACATCTCATCCTACTCTCAGTTTCATCCTGCACCCTCAGGGGTCTCCAAAGCAAGGTTATAAGCACCCCAAACCAAAATCCAAGATCTATCCACCCCCTAGCCCTCACCGTGCAAACAGCTACCCTTGGCTACCCCTTGGGCCTAGAAAGGGTACACACTGGTACAGTCTGCCTTTAGGAGAAAAGCAAAGGAGCCCACGCAGGTCCTGAAAGCAGCTTGAGCCCATTTAGGCAGAGAATTTTACAGTCCTAGTTTCCTGCAACATGGATTAGAAGGTGGAAGGGTTCAAGCTCTAGGTGGGCATATCTCCTGTCACATCTTTGACCCCCCAATACTAGCAACATGGGGATAGGCAAAGCCAGAAAAAACAGCAAGGCCCTCTAAAATTTTAGGCCTAAGAAAGCAGCCCACATCACGTAGGTTTAAGGATGATTCTATTTCTGGTTATTCAAAATTTCAAAAAAGATTCAGAGGCCTTGACTCTGAGGACGTGGGGCCAGGTTACACATGGCTACGTACTCTCTCCCTACTTATTCACAAAATAAAACCAGATTAAATTAACATGAGGAACACCCTTTGAAAGAAAAATAAAAGCACAACATTAAGTATGTATGTTTTGCTTAGGAGATAAAAAGTGTTATTAGCATTCCATAAAACAATCTCCCGATTTTTTTTTTTTTTTTACCAAGTGCCATACCCATTTTCTCTCCATAGACTTTCCTCACTAAAACCAGCTACAAAACCTCCCTTAAAGCTCAGCATCCAAGAGTATTGCCTGATGCCCTCCTTGTGCCCTGGAGATTAACCAAGTTTCAGGGGATGCTAAATGGGCTAGATAACTATATAGATCAATTCGCCATTCCCCAAGCAACTACCTTGTGCCAAGCAACATGATAGGATCTAGAGATGAAAAGATGGTGGAGATATAACCCTGACATCAAGGAACATGTACTGAACTGATTGCAGTAATGCCTCATTTGTTCACACATCCCCGTATCCACACCCTTCTGTAGTGCTCTCACACAGTAACTCTGGGCTTAGCCATGTGACTTATTCTGGACAGTGGGACAGAAGCAAATATATCAGAAGCAGAAATTTGAAAGTTTTTATACATTAAAGGATATGCTCTGTTGATGCTTTTGGGAACCCTGTTGACATCATGTGAAGAAGTCTGAACTAGCCTGTTGAAGGATGGGAAACCACAAGAGAATAAGTGAGGTATCCCAGTCATCCATCAGCCAGCCCCCAGCCGACCATATGAGTGAGTCCCATTAGAAAGCAGCTGAGCCCTACTGAGCTCAGACCAACCTGCTGATTCCACAGAATCATGAGCTAAATTAATGACTATTGTTCTAAGCCACTAAGTTTTGGGGTGGTTTATTGCAGGGCAAATGGATCTAATGGATATAAAACCCAGTGCCTCATAGGGAAGCTAGACTTGTATACAATTAGATATAAGACAGTGCAAAGGCTGTAATAGACCTAAACATAACATATATGGGTAACTCAAAGGAGAAGGTGATTAACCCTGCTGGGTCCAGCATGGAAGATGAACAGGAGTGTCAGGAAAAAGTTCATAGAGGAAATGATGCCTAGTCTTTATTCTGATAAAAAGAACCATAATTCTCAGCAAACTATGGCAAGAACAGAAAACCAAACACCGCATGTTCTCACTCATAGGTGGGAACTGAACAATGAGATCACTTGGACACAGGAAGGGGAACATCATACACCGGAGCCTATTGTGGGGAA